>NC_056736.1:639424424-639544424 GCF_019279795.1 Protopterus annectens
GGGGTCACTGATCTACCGATAACCCCTCTCAAGAGGAATTGGTATTCCTGGAGACATTTTGGTACTGGCCCATCTACTTCCTGGGTGACACCACCCACTGATAACCTCATTGATTTGCTCTCTCAGCACGTGTGGAAGGAACCTGATTCTGTTGAGCTGATCCCCAAGAGATCAGATAGGAACCTGGCACCACCAAAGGAAAGGGAATACTGGAACAAAGGAGTACCAGTGGATGCTATGGCCATACCAACAGCCACCGAGAAAGAAATCATGGAACAGAATTCCTCTGTTCATACCCCTAACAGGGAGTCTAGGGCAATGACCAGGTTTGGGAAGCATGCGTATGTGTCAGTGACATTTGCACTCAGGTCTCTGAATTACTAGGCACACCACCAGATTACAGAGGGATTTGATCAAAGAACTTTCAAAATCTTTCTCAGGGACCAGAACTTCTGAGGCAGAGTCTTCTATTGTTTCACATTTGGTGACCCTTCAGTCTATTTCAAACTTATCCATGAGGCTTTATTCACATGCAGCTGAAGGAGCCTCAAAGGCAGCAGGTTCCGGTATTTTCATCAGGAGACATGCCTGGATGCATCTGTGTGATTTTGCAGAGCCCAGCAAGTCATCCTTCATCACTGCTGGTTTTGACGTAAGTTCATTATTTGGCCCCAAGGTGAAAGACATATTTTCCAGGTGCAAGCAAGATGGTAAGATCTTGTCTGCAGTGTGCATACATTTTTCGATTCCTCAAAGAACCTTTTTGAGGAGTCAAGAAGGTGGTCAGAAAATGTGGTTCAGGAAATCCCAGGGTCCATTAACTGATCCATGTGGTGAGAGTTCCACCTAAGGGCAAAGGGGGAACTCAAATGGGAGATGCTGCCCACATGGCAGAGGAGGCTCACAGACCCAGCGGTCCAGAGATATTTTCTCTGAGAGACCCCTATCAGTACTTCTGAAAGGAAGCCCGATTGCCCACCTCTGGAGTCAGTTGGGAGTCACTTACCCCTGCACCATAGACCCTGGCTAGACATTACAAAAGATTACCAGCCAACACAATGTAAAACCAGAGACTTGTAAATAATAAACCGGCTCAGCTCCCCAGACACTGCAAACTTTAATAGACCAAACGAGCAAAAAAAACACATAATAATTCTATACATATGAACAGATAACTTAGCGCTTTCACCCACATACATAGTCAGGCATCATCAGAGTAAAAAAAAAAACCTTCATCTTTGTTGCATTTAAAGCTATTAGTTACAAACACAACCCTTGCCATGCAATCGACCCCTACCAAAAAACAATTTATAAATTAAAGTCACAGTAAAACATCACTCCTATGCTTGTTTAAAAGCACTGTTACTTATAACTAGAAAAAATATTATTCAACTAAAACACAGACATTTTAAAAAACCTATATATAAACATGTTTGTGTAAAAGTAGTAAATACAAATAATAAATAAAAACTAAAAAATAATAATATAATACTTAACATTCTTCAAACAAATGTAGATTTGTACTTTAAAATACTAGAGACTGAGATGTGATCATTAATGCCTGGAGGTCTAGATGCTTCCAGCCTCAGCTGCCAGATCCACTCTCTCATCTCAAGTAAAACTTTTAAATCACCTCCTTTGTCATTAAATGGAATTCTGTCTATTACAAAAAACAGAAATCTCTTAAAATTAGGGCAACTCAGACTATGCATATACAAGGCATTGTTAGTTCTTTTGTTCCTGATGTCTCTTAGGTGTTCCAGGATTCTGAGCCTTAACTTTCTTGTTGTTTTCCCAACATAGAAAGTTGAACAGCTCAAACATGTAGCAATGTACACTACCATCTTAGTATTACAGTTACAGAATCCAGGACACCTAATAGTTTTATAGAAGTCTTGAAGCGCTACATAAGGGCCATTGTTGATAAACTTACATATACTACAATCTCCACATTTACTCATTTTGGAGCTCTTATATGTCTCAATATTAGGTTCAGCTTCCATCAATTCTTTAAGGTTCCTACCCCTACTATATGTAAAAGTTTGGGTGTTATCTATAATACGTATAGTATCACTATCAAAAGAACTTTGCCAAGTATCCTTAATAATTCTAATAATTTGTCCTGCCTGCCCATTATATGGCAAAATCATAGCCCGTTTTTTGTATTGTGCATGGGACTCTGAAACCAACTCATTCCCCTCCTGGAATTCCTTCGTTAAACCCCCATGTAAAATAGGTTTAAAGGATGTAGTTCTCTTAGTTTCTATTTCTTTTCTAACTCTGGACAAAATTTCTTGTGGATAACCCCTTTCTGTAAACATAGCAGTCAAGCTGGTCAACTCAATGTTTAGCAGTTCATCCTCACTAATCAGCCTGGATAATCTAACCATTTGGCCTTTGACCAAGTTCTTCTTAATATAGTGGGGATGACAACTCTGAAAATGCAAGAAACTATTAGAATAAGTTTTCTTGCGATATATACTCGAATTTAGGCTTACATCATGCATGTTTTTGTATAACAATATATCCAAATAATTGCAGGTTTCCCCATGTATAGTGTAGGTGAATTTTAAGAATGGGATAGTGTTGTTAAGAAAATCAACAAATGTATGGATCTCATCCCTACTCCCTGTCCAAAAAATTAGTATATCATCAAGGTAATGCAAATAAAGCGTTACCTGTTTCATATACTCAGTAGGGAACACCTTCTCCATCTCCCATTCTGCCAGCACCAAGTTGGCATAGACTGGCGCACACCTAGCACCCATGGCAACTTCTGCCACTTGTCTAAATAGTTCACCTTCAAATCCAACAAAATTGTTTGGCAGAACCATTTCCATAAGATCTACTATCAGACTACATTTAACAGTATGGAAACCACTGTATTTGTCCCAACTCCTACTAAACATTTCCAGACCTTGTACCCGAGGAATGATCGAAAAAAGGTTTATAACATCAATTGTCACCATCAAAAATGGTTCAAATGTTTGTTTTTGTCTAATAACCTCCAAACAATGCCACGAATCCCTTAGGATATGTGGCAAACTTTTAACAATACCTTTACAATGAAAATCTACGTAGGAGGCCATTGCTTCTGTTTTGGAGCCTTTTGCTGACACCATTGGGCGAAAGGGTGGGTCATTCTGATTTTTGTGAATTTTTGGAATTCCAAAAATGGAGGGGGTCACTGAGAATTCAACCATCAAATAATGGTATTCATTAACATCAATGATCCCCTCCATTAACCACTCATAAAGATGCCAGTCAATTTTAGTGTATGCCATACACATTTCATTCCTAGATACTCTGGTATATGTGTTTGTTGGATCATTGATGTTAATGAATACCATCATTTGATGGTTGAATTCCCAGTGACCCCATCCATTTTTGGAATTCCAAAAATTCACAAAAATTAGAATGACCCACCCTTTCACCCAACAGTGTCAGCAAAAGGCTCCAAAACAGAAGCAATGGCCTCCTACGTAGATTTTCATTGTAAAGGTATTGTTAAAAGTTTGCCACATATCCTAAGGGATTTGTGGCATTGTTTGGAGGTTATTAGACAAAAACAAACCTTTGAACCATTTTTGATGGTGACAATTGATGTTATAAACGTTTTTTCGATCATTCCTCAGGTACAAGGTCTGGAAATGTTTAGTAGGAGTTTGGACAAATACAGTGGTTTCCATACTGTTAAACGTAGTGTGATAGTAGATCTTATGGAAATGGTTCTGCCAAACAATTTTGTTGGATTTGAAGGTGAACTATTTAGACAAGTGGCAGGAGTTGCCATGGGTGCTAGGTGTGCACCAATCTATGCCAACTTGGTACTGGCGGAATGGGAGATGGAGAAGGTGTTCCCTACTGAGTATATGAAACAGGTAATGCTTTATTTGCATTACCTTGATGATATACTATTTTTTTGGACAGGGAGTAGGGATGAGATCCATACATTTGTTGATTTTCTTAACAACACTACCCCATTCTTATAGGTTCATAGGTTCATAGGTTCATAGGTTTATACTAGGCTATCTGCCCTAAGGCATTTATAAGCCTAGCCCAAATTATTACGCCACTCGCCCCCTTATATGAAAAATACTGTGCCCATTAGTTTGTTGTGCCTCTGTCCAGCAGTGACCCAGAGATGATTGGTAAACCTACGATCTCCCATCCACAGGTCTAGATTTCTCTTGAACAGAGTCAGCGAGGTGCTCTGCCTCACATGGACCGGGATTTTATTCCACAGCATAGGGAGTCTCTGAGTGATAAATCTATCCCTCCAGCACGTCCTATTTATATCCATGCTAAGGTTTAAGTCGCTTGCTCTAGTGGTTTTGGTGGATTTGGATTTTTGAGGTGGAGCATGTCCATTAATTCCGGGTTGGACATGGCCTTGTATGTCAGGCACATGTCACCTCTGAGCAGGCGGTATGCGACTGAATAGAGCTGGAGTTTCTTCAATCTGGCAGCATATGACAGATTTTGGAGTCCCTTTATCCTTTTGGTGAGGAACTTTGGGGTCTCCCCAATTGCTGCAGATGTCGGGTGAGATACATCCCGAATGGGGCATTGTACTCGATCATTGGTCTGATAAGTGAAGAGTACAGGGGAACAATGACCTCACTAGATCTGGATGTGAATCCCTTCATGATCAGGTGGGCAATGTAGAAGGTCTTTCTAACCACTTTAGCAATGTGAGTGTCAAAAGAAAGGCCACTGTCAACCTGGGTCCCCAGGTCCCTGATAACCTCTTCTGTGCTTAGTGGATTGCCACCTATATGGTAGCTTGGGGTTACCTTGTTTTTCCCGAAGGGTATGACTATACATTTTTGGCGTTTAACTTCAGGCCATGGCTCTGGCACCAGCTATCTGTTTCCGTGAGTCCCTTCTGAAGGATATCAGTGTCCGATGCACTTTCCACTATGGCCCAGTTTGCAGTCATCTGCAAACTTTGTCAATAAAGTCCTCCCATGTTGGCCTGTACTTGAGAAGTAGATGCCAAACAATAGGGGGCCAAGGACCGAGCCCTGTGGGACACCACTTGTGACCGGCTTGGAGTCTGACACAGCGCCAGCAACTCTAACCCTGTGGGTTCTGTTCTTAAGCCAGTTTGCAACCCATCTTGTGACATATGGGTTTACATTTAAGCTGGTAAGTTTTTCTACAATACCCGAGTGGGGTATTGTGTTGCAAGGTCAAGGTAGGCTGTATGGACTGCCTTTCCCTCATCAATGGCCTTGGTGACTATTTACCAAGTTCAAAAGGCATGATCTTCCCTTGACAAAGCCAAACTGGGTCGGGTCCAATGTCTGCAAGTCCCCTATATCTTTGTTTATGAGCTCCATTATGATCCTCTCCATAGCTTTGCAGACTAGACTTGTTAAGCTTATGGGGCGGTAATTACCAGGTAGGTAATTAAAATTCACCTACACTATACATGGGGAAACCTGCAATTATTTGGATATATTGTTATACAAAAACATGCATGATGTAAGCCTAAATTTGAGTATATATCGCAAGAAAACTTATTCTAATAGTTTCTTGCATTTTCAGAGTTGTCATCCCCACTATATAAAGAAGAACTTGGTCAAAGGCCAAATGGTTAGATTATCCAGGCTGATTAGTGTGGATGAACGGCTAAACATTGAGTTGACCAGCTTGACTACTATGTTTACAGAAAGGGGTTATCCACAAGAAATTTTGTCCAGAGTTAGAAAAGAAATAGAAACTAAGAGAACTACATCCTTTAAACCTATTTTACATGGGGGTTTAATGAAGGAATTCCAGGAGGGGAATGAGTTGGTTTCAGAGTCCCATGCACAATACAAAAAACGGGCTATGATTTTGCCATATAATGGGCAGGCAGGACAAATTATTAGAATTATTAAGGATACTTGGCAAAGTTCTTTTGATAGTGATACTATAAGTATTATAGGTAACACCCCGACTTTTACATATAGTAGGGGTAGGAACCTTAAAGAATTGATGGAAGCTGAACCTAATATTGAGACATATAAGAGCTCCAAAATGAGTAAATGTGGAGTTTGTAGTATATGTAAGTTTATCAACAATGGCCCTTATGTGGTGGTTCAAGGCTTCTATAAAACTATTAGGTGTCCTGGATTCTGTAACTGTAATACTAAGATGGTAGTGTACATTGCTACATGTTTGAGCTGTTCAACTTTCTATGTTGGGAAAACAACAAAAAAGTTAAGGCTCAGAATCCTGGAACACCTAAGAGACATCAGGAACAAAAGAACTAACAATGCCTTGTATATGCATAGTCTGAGTTGCCCTAATTTTAAGAGATTTCTGTTTTTTGTTATAGACAGAATTCCATTTAATGACAAAGGAGGTGATTTAAAAGTTTTACTTGAGATGAGGGAGTGGATCTGGCAGCTGAGGCTGGAAGCATCTAGACCTCTAGGCATTAATGATCACATCTCAGTCTCTAGTATTTTAAAGTACAAATCTACATTTGTTTGAAGAATGTTAAGTATTATATTATTATTTTTTAGTTTTTATTATTTGTATTTACTACTTTTACACAAACATGTTTATATATAGGTTTTTTAAAATGTCTGTGTTTTAGTTGAATAATATTTTTTCTAGTTATAAGTAACAGTGCTTTTAAACAAGCATAGGAGTGATGTTTTACTGTGACTTTAATTTATAAATTGTTTTTTGGTAGGGGTTGATTGCCTAGAGGGGTGTGTTTGTAACTAATAGCTTTAAATGCAACAAAGATGAAGGGTTTTTTTACTCTGATGATGCCTGACTATGTATATGGGTGAAAGTGCTAAGTTATCTGTTCATATGTATAGAATTATTATGTGTTTTTTTGCTCGTTTGGTCTATTAAAGTTTGCAGTGTCTGGGGAGCTGAGCCAGTTTAGTATTTACATTACAAAAGATACTTGGGAGCAAAAGATTATTTCCTGAGGTTATATAAGTCCCTTTTCCCTACCCCTTTGTTAATAAACAAAATTCCCGATGTTCCACCCAGTCAGAGGAAAACAGCAGCTCTGGAAATACAAAAGTTGTTAGAAAAAAGAGTCATCCAAGAGGTCCTCCAGACCAAAAAGGATCTGTAACTTACAAATGATTCTTTTTGGTGCCAAAGAAAACAGGGCACTTGAAACCAATTTTGAATCTCAGCATTCTGAACAAATCATTTCACCATACCAAGTTCTGGATGATCACGGTTCAGTCCATCTTGGCTTTTTGGCACAAGAATAACTGGATGTGCTAAACAGATCACCAGGATGCATACTATCACATAAAAATGAACAGATGGTCTAGGAGATATCTACACTTCTGACTGGAAGTTAGTCACTACCAATTCAGAATACTGACCTTTGGCCTCACCACAGCTCCCAGGGTGTTCACGAAATACACGGCAGTAGTAGCAGCTCACTTGAAACTGCAGAGATTCCAGGTGTTTCTGTATCTATTCGACTGGCTCATAACCACTTTGACGAAACATCTGTTGATAACAGCTCAAACTATGTACTCAAGATTTTTTCCAATCTAGGAATTACAATCAATCACAACAAATCTCATCTTCACCCATCTCAGACATTAGAGTTCATAGGAGTCTTCTTCAACACAACATCACTGACAGCTTCTCTCCGTTTGCCAAGGGTTCAAAATATTTATTTTCAAGTCAAGAGAATTCTTCAAAACTCATTCATGTCAGTCAGACTGATTTTACAGACCCTGGCATCCATGTCCTTAGCAATAGTTCTCATTCTGCTAGCCAGATACCATATGCAAATTCTTCAATGGACATTGGCAATCCAGTGGTCCATTCTACATCAATCTATGTCAACCAAGATTAGTATAATTCAGGCCTGAAAGAAATTCCCAAGGTCATAGTGACCACAGACACTTCCCAAGGTGTGTGGAGGGGGTCATTTCTTGGGAAAGACTGTTCAAGCCATGTGGTCATCTGAGGAGGCCAACAAGCATATCAATGTTCTGGAGATGAGGCAGTACTCCTAGTGTTGCAGGCATTAATATGTCTGTAGTATACATCAACAAGCAAGGAGGAATCAGAGGGTGTGGCAGTAGGTGATCTATTCCAATTAATTTCTGATAGCAACACATATTCCGGGGAATGGTCTCTCAACAAAAATTTGCAGAAATGATATTCTGCCAATGGGACCAACCATCCTGTGACCTATTTGCATCTCCCCAGAACAACAAGTGCAGCAGGTTCTTTGCCCTAATCCCCCCACCGGGGAAGTCACTGAGAGATGTTCTCCTTCATGATTGGTTCCCAGGTCTCCTTTATACTTATTTCCCAACTCCATTAATTCCCAAATTCCTACAGAAAGCATCCTGATGGAAGAGCAAGGTCATCCTCATTGCTCCTTATTGGCCTCAACAGATTTGGTTTCCCTTCCTTTGGCCTCATCTAGCTCACCTGCCTTAGATTCTGAATCCAATTCAAGACCTACTGTCTCACCCAACAGACATTACATACCCAGAGATCATGGTCCTAAAGCTGACCGCATGGTATCTCCAATTCCATTGATAGCCAGACAACCCAAACTCTATTCCTCAGTCCACCACATTCTCTTGTCATCCCACAATCCTTCTACTAGAAAAATTTATAAGAGCAAATGGAAAAGATTTGTCCTTTGGGTGCAGCAACAAGACGTTGATCCTTTTTCAACACCAGTAACTAAAAGTCTTGAGTTCCTGGCTTCTGTTTTTAATGATAGCGCTAGACCTTTTACGGTTAAGGTTCAGTTAGTTGCAATCTCCAATTTCCATATTGGAGTTCATAATTCTATGTTGGCTTCTTCACATCTTTGTAAGGCATTTATAACATTTTTTTTTTTCACTAAAATGCTAAGCGTTAAAGCGTTTGTACTGTGTTAGATGTGTTAAGTGTTAAAGCGTTTGCACTGTGTTAGATGTGTTAAGAGGTACAGACTAATACTATTTCCTGCTCTTCTTTGTATTTCTTTCTGCCTGTACACTTATCTAGACAAGTTAGTACCTGGCCAGGCTATCGTTAGAGTTACAGCCCATTGCTACTAAACGGCATCACACACGTGGAGCTTCTTTATCGTTAGCTGGCGTGTATGCTGGTGCAAATACGCTAAGGTGCTTACAACTATCCTATGACCCGGCACTGATGGCTTATTTTCCATAGATGCCTCTGCTGCTAGCCTTATTTGGAGCTTGTTACCAACCATTTACCCATTTTTGCATACTAGGCTCGCTTAAGCCTAGCTGTACCTAAACGCCTACACTCCTTGCGAGTGAGCGTTGCAGTAGATAAGGGTTGTATTCTTTGGTTCATCTCTGATAGAACCTCTGCAACGCTTGAATCAGTACCTTGGATTCTCTGCTCTGGCGTACCTCTTACATAGTACCCTAATAGCTGTATCACTTACTCTACTGTTAGTAAGTCCAACTACATACTTTTAATTTAGCTTTACAAATAGTTTAACCTCCCTATATCCCATAATGACTTGCATATAATATATTACTCTGGTGAGTTACCAGCTGGTCACATGACTGTTGCTACTCATAATATCTATTGTTTAGAGTCTATCAAGTAGATCCAGGTATACATTTTTGCTTGATTTATTTCTAGCTCACTATTGATAGTTTTATGTATTTTCCGCTCTTAATGTTATCAGGGTTAGTTTTAGACAAGCTGTTTCAACAGGGTTAGATTGCTAGATAATTTTACTGTTAGACTGCTGATAATATTGCTGTTGTACCTTTGTTAATCCTTACCAATTTGACTGTGTTTTGTACCTGTTCAATTTAACATCTATGCTAAGACTGTTATTCTTCTCTCCCCCTAGAAGTTAATAGCACCATCCCTACTGAATCTTGTCCAGCTTTAAGCCCTACTGCTGTTGGATCATCCTGGCCCTGACTACAGTGACTGAAAATCTGCCTACCTCCCATATTGATCTACAGTCAAGGAACTGAAAGTAGGTCTTGGGCTTCGCTTTCTGCCTCTTTAGCCTCTGTATAGGTCCACCTTCAGAGTCCATTACTCTGCCTGCGTTTGTGTGCCTAGCAGCCAGTACCTCTCCTCTCTTATCCCCAAAACCCCCTCACTCTCACCTTTTCCTGCCCTCATTTTTCTTTCTTTTTCATTCCCTTGCCCTGTTTGTATTTTCCCCATTCTCCCTCTCATTTACCTATACCAGCCACTAGGTGGCTCTACTCTCTCTTTCTTCTTTGCTTCCTCCTATTTCCCTGATTAGCCCTCCTCAGTCTACTCTGCTAATTTGGTTTTCCATCCCTCTACCTCCATTTTCTTCCTTACCGACTGCCTATTCTCCTTACCACCTGTGCTGATATCTCTCCAGTAACCTGCCCTACTCTCTTCCATTACACCTCACTCATCTCCTCCTAAATCCTCAGTACTCTTTTCTGTCATACTCCTCCTTACCTTTCTCCTATCCCCTCTGGTATCTGGTTCCTATCTTACCCCTTCCCTATTGACACTCGCTGCTCCTATAGTCTCACCTGCTTTTCTGATTGTCTCCTGGCTATACCTCAGTTGTTTCTACCCGCTCTGTTCGCCCTGCGGGCTCACTCCGCTCCCCTCCCTACCCCCAATTCCCACCCACCCCCCGGGGTCCTACATTTATAGCTCTATAGCCACACCCCTAGCCCTCCTATCCTATTACTCTCCTTCCCGCCAAATTGTTCCCCAGCCTTAGTACATCCCTTCCTACTCTATCTCTGCCCCAAGACCATACATCTTCTATTACCTTTCACTATTACCTAGACTTCTCTCCTTACACTTTCCTTCCACTCCAGCCTTTCTTTCTCTTTTCCAATTAATATCCTTTCTTATCTACCTACTGCTTTAAACTACAGACTTTCCCCTATATTGCTTACCACATTCTATTTTCTCCCCTTTACACTTTCCCCTCTACTTCCTCACCTCTCTAATTACTAAATGATGCCTCCCTACATACGAACTATGCCTGTACTCTCTATCGCAATCACAACCACCCTTCTTTCTACATACCTTCTCACTTTTCTTGAAATTTCACTAGATAACTCTCTTATCTCCACACATAAACACACCTCTACTAGACTCACATTCACAACCTACCCTAATGTTAATTCCACCCCTAGTTATCACCTATCTAAATTCCATAGGCAACATCACCTTACATACCCCCTACTATCTTGCAAAAAAACAAAATCTCTAACAATTCTAAATAAGAACTACTTAACAAAACTTATTAATCCTACTCTACTAGATGGAGACATCCACCCCAACCCTGGCCCTACCTCACCACCTCCCCAAAACTGCTTGCCTAACCCCAACAATAACTTCCTTATAGGACACCTTAACATCCAAAGCATAAATAACAAAATACCTTTTATCCATGCCCTCTTAGATATACACTCATTTGACATCCTTTGCCTCTCTGAAACCTGGCTTACCCCAGGCACAAAAGACTCAGAGATTGTACCCCAGGGTTATAACATAATAAGACACGACCGCTTAAAGCGTAAGGGTGGAGGAGTAGCAATACTCTTCAAAATCAACTTAACATATCTATTCAACCAGAATGCCCAAACCTAAATAGCAAAACAGAAACCATCATTATTAAACTCCAACTTAACCCCAAAAATCTATTTACATTATTTGTTTGTATCTTCCCCAGGTAATAACATTCCAATACTAGAAGACTTTTTAAGCTGGGTTTCTACCAACTACCCCAAGAAACCATAATTCTTGTTCGCCTTAACATAGACTGGAACACTATAAATACAGTCAATCCCACCTCCCATATTAACCTACATGGGTTTTCACAAAGTATTACCTCAACTACAAGAGTCAATAAACCCAGTAAGAAAGAGAGTATATTAGACTGGATACTAACTAATAAAGTTAAGACACATTATAAGGTAGGTATTATGCCTGATGACATCAGCGACCACTGCCTAACCTACATTTCTAGACAAAAATCAGAATTTGTTAACCTCCCAAATACAAGGCTAATTCGATCAGTCAAACACTTTAACATAGACCTTTTTAAAGCCGAACTGAGTGCATGTAATTGGAATTGCTTAAAATCACTCCCCCTAGAAGAAGCAGTATTATTCTTTAATTCCACATTCCTATCTATACTTGATTCTCATGCACCAGAACGCTCTATTAGAGTAAAGACCAAATCGGCCCCATGGCTGACCACCAACACAAAAACTCATGCTTGCTAGAAACAAAGCATGGAAATCTTGGAGATGTAATAAACTAAACCCTGACTTAGTTAAATTCCGCCAGCTTTGTAATTTAGCAAAAAAATCAATAATCTCTGACAAGAAAAACTTCTACTGTAACCTCCAGG
Source organism: Protopterus annectens (assembly GCF_019279795.1). Taxonomy (NCBI): domain Eukaryota; kingdom Metazoa; phylum Chordata; order Ceratodontiformes; family Protopteridae; genus Protopterus; species Protopterus annectens. The sequence continues at coordinate 639,436,774 of NC_056736.1, forward strand.
AAACACATATTAACAACCCTAAACAGTTCTGGTCATCAGTAAATAGACTTCTTTCCCCAGGAACTGCGAAAACTCCTTCCCCTCTAAATGCTGACCCAGAAACCCCTCTCCAGACTGCCAATGCTTTCAACTCTTTTTTCTCTGAAACTATTCAAACCCTAGCCAAACAAATGAACACTAACAACTCTCATATACCACCTAACAGAACTACCTCTTCCCTCAATTTTGCTCTAAAACCTATATCTACCTCTTTCATCTTCAAACTCATTCACAAACTTAAACCCTGCACCCCTTCTGCTGACAAGCTCCCTTCTCTTTTCCTTCAGAAAGCTGCTAAAGAAATTGCTTATCCTATTTCCTTACTCATCAACAGAACTATCCAAGAAGGAACCATCCCTGATATATGGAAAGTCTCCTATATTATACCACTTCATAAAGGTGGAAACTCCCTTGACCTTTCCAACTTTAGACCAATTGCCCTTCTTTCACCCCTTGCAAAAATAATGGAAAAATGTATTCACCAGCAACTGGTACACCACCTCTCCCTCCACAACATAATAGCAAACTGCCAGCATGGTTTTAGACCCCATCATAGTACCACCACTGCCCTTCTCTCCTTTATAGATACTATCAACAAAAATCGAAACAACCATTCCCTCTCCTCCGCTCTTTTCATTGATCTCTCAAAAGCTTTCGACATGGTTAACCACTCTCTCTTAATCAATATTCTCGAATCTCTTCCTTGTGATAAACTAGCCACAAATTGGTTTAAATCTTACCTTAACAACAGACAACAAGCAGTAATTTGGGAAAATCACATCTCTTCTCTCTTGCCCATTTCCATCGGAGTTCCCCAGGGCTCCATTCTAGGTCCACTTCTGTTCACCCTCTTTATAAACGATCTTCAGACTGCTATACCACAAGCTACCTGCATACAATATGCAGATGATTCTACCCTTATCTGCTCGCACCTTCTTCTACTGAACTGACCTCCTTAACACAAAATACCTTTAACAAAGTAGAAACTTGGTTTTCTAAATGGTTTCTCCTACTAAATGCAAAAAACTAAACTCCTCCTCTTCTCCCCACCTCTCGGTCCCCCTTTAAACTTTACCATTTCTTCTAATAATGGCACTATCATCTCGCCTGATCCAACTACTAAACTTCTTGGAATAACCATTGACAATCATCTTTCCTTCGATCAGCACATAAACAACACCATCAAGGTTGTTAACAAAAAAATTGGATCCCTATATCGTATTAAACCTTTTCTAACCCCAGCAACAAGAACCAAATGTGCTCAAACCCATCTCCTATCTACTCTCCTATATGCTTCTCCCATTTATACCAACCTCAAGAAAAACAATCTTAACAAACTTGAAACTTGCTATAATAACATAGCACGTTTCGCCACTAGTAACCCCTTTAGGACTCACCACTGTATAAATCTAAAGCAACTTGGCTGGCTTCACTATAGCTCACAACATATTACACCTACCTGACAACACCCCTATACTCTCTCAACTCCTAATCCCGTATAATAATCTGAACTCGCTTCGCTCCTCTAGTAAACTTATGACTAAATCAATAAAGGCAAACAACACAGCAGGTTGTTCTCTTTTCACTAACACTATAGGTAAATGCTGGAATCTCTTACCTTGTGACATAACTTTGACTACATCCCTGCCTCAATTCAAACAGAAAATTAAACTGTACTACCTAAATCATTGGCTTTGTTCCTGCAGTACACCAGGCTAACCTTTTTCTTTCTCATACTACATCTCTCCTTCACTCTTCCTATTAGTATCTGTCTTATTTCTTCTCCTTTTACAGTACTAATCGACCTAGGTACATTCTATGTAAAATTGCTAATATGGTATTAACTGCTCATCGAAATGTGCTTCTCCTGAATCTATCTTGCATTCTGTGAGATGTTATGATTTTCTAATTTGTTACTTATAAACATTTGTAATATTTTGTAATGTACTTAGTATTTAGTGGAGCTTTTCTCCTCGGGCCTCTGCTGAAAATGGACATGTATCCAGCCAGACTAGCCCGGTCAACAAATGTAAAATAAATGTAAAATAAATAAATAAATAAAATAAACAGGAACCTTTCTACTGAAATCACCCTTTAAGGACCTTACTCCACTGTGAGATCTGAATTTAATGTTACAGACCCTAACTCAGGAAATTATTTGAACTGGCTGCAAAATGTGAATTGAAATATTTGACTTGGAAAACTATATTTCTGATAGACATAACATCAGCCAGGAGAGTTTCAGAACATCAAGCATTATCTTCTAAGACTCCTTATTTGATTTTTCATAAGGATAGGGTGTCCTTAAGAACCAATCCTTCCTTTCTTCCTAAGGTGGTATTAGGATCTAACATTAATCAATCTATTAACCTCCTAGTATTCTTTCCAAAATTTTCAAACAAAGGTGAACATTTTTTTGCACTTATTAGATGTTCACAATTATGCTTTTATCAACATAGATCAGAGAAATTTAGGAAATCAGATCCAATTATTTGTATCTTTTTCAGAAACCAGATTGGGTCAACCAATTTCAAAAGTAACCTTATCAAAATGGGTGACAGATTGCATTTCCTTTGTCTATAATAAGTATGGACTGACCTTGCCTTTTTTATCTAGGTCTTTCATGGATGATATTGTTGTGGCTACAATGTGGGTTAATCCTCATACTTTTATTACTCATTATAAGTTCAATCTGGTCTCTAGGGGAAGAGCTGCATTTGGCTCAACAGTACTCAGGAATATCCTTCCTTAGCATCCACCTGGGATTCAGGTAGCTGGAGAATCTGTCCCATATGTTGAGGAATTAATGAAATTTGACATCAGATAAAGAAGTTATGCAATGGTGCAGTGATTAGTGCTGTTGCTTGACAGCAAATGGTTCTCTGGTTTGATTCTTGGCTGGGGTGCCTTCTGTGTGGAGTCTGCATGTCCTCCCCTGCATTCATGTGGGTTTCCTCTGGGTGTCCTGGTTTCCTCCCACATTCCAGAGACATGCATCTTGAGTGTTTCTCCCTGGACCTCTGCTGAAAATGGGCTCATTTCCAGTCAGACCTTCCCGGTAAACAAATATTAAATAAATAAATGTACTCACCATAACATTCCAACTGTGTTGTCCATTTTCATTCTTCCTCATTTCCCATTCCTCCAGCCCCCTAGCCCCTTTTTCTCTTGATGAATTCTGGAAGAATGGGAGATTATTATAGGAGCAAAGGTTCCTACTGTTTGAGCTCTAGATAGTGACTTTCCATCTTAAAGTTATAAATTCATTCCATCATACAATAAAAAGCAGCAAACAAGACATGGGGAATGAGGGAGACTGCTGCACTGTGGGTAGGGGAGGAGCTCAAGAGCATGTAGTATCCACAAGCTGTAAAATAGAGGCCGAGTCGGATCCAAGGATTAGATCCAAACCCATATGTTGAGGAAGAATGAAAATGGACAACACATATGAAAGGTTATGGTAAGTACATAACTTCTTTTTTTTTATCTTGTCATGAAGTTCTATGCAATTCATACCTGCCAGTAGCACAATAATTAGATCCAATGTTATCTACGTTTGTCCAGTTCACCACATGGGTTATTGGATCTGGCCAAATCCAACCTTGGCACCGACTCTGAAGCTTCTTCAGATCTAGGGATCTGACTCCTCCTCTATACATAATTCCCTGTACTCCACCCCAATATCCCAGATCTCATTTGCCTCCTGAAGAATTTGGACATGTTCTTGAGGGTTCTCATCTCTTACACATATATCCTTTAATTATAGCTATTTCTCCTCTCCATACCAAGAATTTTTAACTTCTATTTAGGTTGTAGTGTGTTAGATGTTTATTAGAATTAGGTTAGGCTTTAGATTTAGGGTTAGCTATATAGATATGTATTATAGTAGGGTCAGTAGTATAGCCTTGTTGTGAACTAGTTTAAATAATTTAAACAATTGTCATATATTTAGATTATTAGAGTGTTTTTTCAATAATATATAGTTTTTGGTGTAGTAGTTATCTTCATTAGGCCTAAGCTGGAAATAGTGTTTTTCTGCTTTACAAGGGCTAATTCACAGGGCTTTAAGAAGTGCTCTCAATGCGGACACAAGCTTCCCTCAAAAGATCCACATTCACTTTGTGTCTACTGTTTGGGTGCTGCCCATTTAAATTTGGATTGCCAATCTTGTGCCTCTTTAAGTGCTAGAGCTCTCCAAACCAGAAGAGAGAAGCTGGTTGTAAAAGGCCTACTCCCTCCATAGATAGGGATTATCAGTATCTTTTGTTTCCCTGACCAAGAAGTTGGACAAATCAAACTCAAGGACAAAGCCAAGGATAAAGACAAAGAGAAGTCTGAAAAACTTGAGAAATATGTCATGGAAGTGTCTAGAAAGCATTCTCTGGATCCAATGGTACCAGTCAGACTGGAACCAAAATCAACTAGGAGATTAAAAATGAGAGTTTCCCTCAGCTGTTTTTATCCAGTCCCCAGCCCTGGTTCTCACTGTAATCAGTGACCCCAAGGCTTCAATATCCTATTCTGCAAGAAAGGAGATATCCTAGACCCGATCATCCTGAAGTCTTACCAATTAGGATGCTGACAGGATGATGAGGAAATTCCTCAAGATGCAGATTCTGCCTGCAGGTTCTCTCAATATCATCCACTGGGAATGTGCTGAGTACAGGTCCAACTTACCCTCCTCTTTTTTATTCTGGTACCAGTTCACCCTGTGCTGAAACTGGTCACTTTAGCTTCAACCTGCACCAAGGTACCTTCTTCGGGGTTGATAGCCCTGGTGCCTTCTACACCAACAGCATCCCTTTCTCTCTTGACACTAATGCATTTGGATCAGGAAAAGCATCAGTGCTGGGTCCAGTGGATATGGATATATACTGATATTGTCAGAGCTATCCTTACCCCTTGGAGCTTCTTGACAGCTCGGATTCCAAGGTCAGCCTGGGGGTGGATATGTGTTGGCACTAAGAAATTTCTCCTCAGAGCTGATTGCAACCTCAGCCTTTGAGGTTTTTCAAAGGAACCTTGCTATGCCTAGAGAGAAGACTCTTCCATCCAGTTTAGAACCACCCAAACCCCAGCAGGGCTCTGCTTCTTTTTCCCATTTTTCTGCCAGACAGGGACAGTAGGAGCCTCAAGTTTCTGAGGCTTCTTGCTACATTAGCTCCTAGTATGATTCTGAACATTCTGATCATCCACCAGAAGTTGTTCATAAGAAACAGACATGCAAATGGAAGCTCATAGACTCATATACAGAGCCTTTCACAAATCCTATTGATTTGGGTGAGGTGAAGGGTCTTCCCGGTCCCTTTTGGAAGACATCACCTTTGGTGAGATCCTTGAATTAATGAAACAGAGAGGGGAATGGTTTACCCCAAATCCTTCACTGGACAAGACTGTTCTTGGAAGATTTTTGTTCCAGCTCAACATTGTCCTGGGAGGTACATCCTGTTGATCCTTTTATTGACCTCCTTGCTCAATGGGCTTGGAAGGACCCTGACATGGTGGAGTCTATAGCCAAGAAATTGGGACAGAATTGTAGCAGCCCCTAAAGACAGGAAACAGAAGCAAAGGTCCTCCAGTGAATGCCATAGTGGTAGCTGCAGCCACAAAGAAGGAACGCTCTGAGAAAATTCCCATGTTCATCCCCTTATCAGGGAGTGCAGGGTGATGGACAGATTTGGGAAATGGGCTTATGCATCAGTGACATTTGCTCTCAGATCACTGAATAATTTGGCTCATGTTACTAGGTTCCAGAGTGATTTGACCAAAGAAATTTCCAAATCTCTCTCAGGTGTATTGCCTGCAGATGTTCAGAAGACAGTGGACTCCCAGCTATCTACCCTACAGTCAACCTCCAACATAGCCATTTGACTGGTTTTGAATGCAGCTCATGGTGTTGGCAAAGCAGCAGGTGCTGGCATGCCTAGACGCATCTCTGTGACTTTGTGTAAGGCTTTAAGACGTCCTTCATTAATGGTCCTACAATGATTACAATCTCTTTGAACCCAAAGTTAAAGACATTTCAACCAGGACTCAACAGGCTGGCAAGACTTTCTGCAGTGGGAATCTGCTTTTCCACTCCACAAAGATCCTATTCTAGGAATCAGAAGGCAAGAAAGAAATTGTGGTTTCGAAAATCATAGAGCTCTTATCATGATTCTCATGGTGATAGAACTCCTCATGGCAGGGATGGAGGTGATTCAAATGGACATTGCTGTAGAGGCAGAGGTGGACCACAAAATCAGGACTTTTGTAGTTATTTTTCCGAGAAACCCTATTAGTGCCCCTGAATGGTTGCCCAGCTGCTGCACTCTGGCAGCAGATGGGGGTCACTTGTCTCTGTACCCACAAGCCTAGCAAAACATAAGCACAGATTCTTGGGTACTTAAAATAGTTTCCAGAGGCTATTCATTTCACTTTTCCCTTCCTCATTTCCAATCTTCCACCTAGTCAGTGGCAACTAGCAGCAATACAGGAGTCATCAAACCAGTCTCCCCAGATCAATTAGAATCCAAATTCTATTCAAGGTTCTTTTTAGTACCAAAGAAGATGGGGGAACCTCAGATCCATTCTGGATCTCAGTCAACTCAATCAATCTGTAAAACTGACAAAATTCTGGATGGCCACAATTAAGTCCATATTGCTTCTACTGAGGAAGGACAATCAGATGTGCTCAATAGATCTCCAGGATGCTTAATGTCATGTGAAGATAGAGAGGCACTCCAGGAGATTTTTCAATTTCTGGCTGACGGCCAATCACTATCAGTTCAGAGCACTGCCTTTTAGTTTTACCACAGCCTCCAGGTGTTTACTAAAATAATGGCAGTTGTCACAGCACACTTGCACCTGCCAGGGATCCAAGTTTTCTGTTATCTTGACAAGTGGCAGCTAACTGCTACCTCCGAGTGTCAGCTGCTATACCATCTGGATCTTGAGCTCCAGTTGTTGCAGGACTCAGGAATAACAGTAAATCTTCCCAAGTGTCATCTGACACCAACCCAACAAATACAGTTTATAGGATGCTACCTCAATACCAGCCTACAGATCACTAGCCTTCCCAATTCCAAGGTTTTATCATTATGACTAACTGCCATGTAGGTGCGTTATCCTGCTTCACCTCCAGCAAGATTGATGTTACGCCTCTTAGGTCTAATGGCTTCCACAATACTGATGGTTTCAAGGGCCGGATTCTACATGAAAGTACTCCAGTGGATTCTAGCAGTACAGTCAGAACATGCACTCATTACATGCAAAGATTTGACTCAGTCTGATATACAGCCGACACATTGTCTGGTGTATTGCATCCTCATCAGTAATCGAGGGATGCCACATGGACTTTCCAGTAACTACAGTAATCATGGATGCTTCCCTTCTTGGGTAGGGGGAGCATTTCGAAGGGAGGATGGTCCAAGGTACATGGTCACCCATAAAGGCCAATCTTCACGTAAATATCTTGGAGATAAGGGCAGTCCTCTAGTACTGCAGGCATTCTAAGAGCTCCTCTCCAAGGGTGTAATCTCCATACAGACGGACAATATGACAGTAGTATGGTATACCAACAAACAGGGAAGAAACTGTTCTTATCCTCTGTGTCACGAGGCCATGAGAGTTTGGCAGTGGATTACATCTTCACAATCCTTTCTGATAGCAATGCACATCCTGGGATCATCCACTGTTTTAGTGGAGAGACTGAGTAGGATTATACTTACACCTCACGAGTGGTCCCTCAGTCCAACAGTGGCAACTTGCATTTTTCCATTGGTGGGGCTACCTTGCTGTGATCTCTTTGCCGCCTACCTCAACAACAAATGCAGCAGTTAGTTTGCACTTATTACTCCACAGGGTCAATCACCAAAGGATGCTCTGGTGCAGAGTTGGCTACCAGGTTTCCCATATGCCTTTCCCTCCTTACCTCTAATGAACAATTTCAACTAGAAAACAAAACAGTTCAAAGCTAGGGTGATCCTCATTGTCCCCTTTTGACCGTGACAAATATAGTTCCCCTTCCTGTAGCCTCTTCTAGTACATCCCCCATGGATGTTGGATCATTATTAAGATCTTCTTACTCACCTATCCGGATTTCCTTCACCAGATTAAAAGTCCTTGAAACTAGTTGCATGGTTTCTCCAGTTTTGACCCCAGCCAGAGATGCCAGGCTTCCTACCTCAGTGGTCAAGATTATACTGGCATCTCAGAAGCCAGCAACAAAAAAAAGGTATGTCGTAGCAAATAGAAGATGTTCTCTGGGCATTTCCAAGGGACAGGACCCTTTCTCAGCACCTTTTCTGTCCATCTTAGAATTTTTATCATATGCCTTTGAAAATGTTCCTGTTATTCCACCATCAAAGTTCAAATGGCAGCTATTTCGAACTTTCACATTGGCCAGAATGATTCTTCCTTAGCTTCCATAAAGATCTCAAAAGCCTTTTTGAGAGGAAGTTCTCTTTTACGACCACCCATCAGAGATCCAATTCCTCCATGTGACTTTACCATTGTGCTTCAAGCTCTAACTCAACCCCCCCCCCTTTGAACCTGTAGCCACAGTAGATCTTAAGTTCCTTACAAGGAAAACAATTTTTCTTGTATCAATTACATCAGCCAGACAGATTTTGGAATTGCAGGCACTTTCATTCAAACCTCCATATCTGGTGTTTCACAAGGACAGAGTTTCTCTGAGAATTAATGCATCCTTTTTTCCTAATGTGGCATCTGAAGCAAACATCAATCAATACAATTACCCGTATTTTTTCCCAGACATTCAAAAGCAACTACATTTTACATATGTTAGATATTCATCTTCAACTCAGATTCTACCTTCATATAACTAAACAATTTAGGAAATCTGATCAGTTGCTTATTGCCTTCACAAAGTCAAAATTAGGTAAAGCGGTTGCTAATGTTTCAAGATGGTTGACAGACTGCATTTCCTTTGCTATAACAAAAATAATTTAGCTTTTCAATCTAAGCCTAACGCTCATTCTACTAGACAGCTTTTTCAGGAAAGCTTCCCATCAACATTTGTGTTGCAGCAACTTGGTCCACAGTCCATATGTTTGTGTTTCATTACAAACTGGATGTACAATCTAGGTCACATTCTTCGTTTGGCCCCACCCTCCTCAGGAATGTCCTTCTTTGATACCACCCAGATAGACAGCTTGGGAAACTGTCCCATGTGTTGAATTAGATGAGAATGACAACATTGGATACAAAAGTTATGTACTTACCATAACAATAGATTCATGTAGTCTGATTTTTGTCCGGTTCAACCTCCCTCCATCCTTCTCCCCTTTCTAAAGTGACACACAAGACTTCGGGATGACTGGGTGGTTACTTCTGAACTCTCTGTTAACAGTCCTGTTCTGCTTGTTGCCTTCTTTCCCCTCTCTTCTGTCAGTTGCACCTATTTTATTTATTCTATTGTAATTATTTGTATTGGAAGGGGAAAACTTGATCTGAGGTATTAAGGTGGAGTACAGAGAATTATGGATGGGGGGAAGAGTAGGAGCCTTAGATCTGAAGAACCTTCAGAGCAGGTGCCAAGGTTGTATCTGGTCAGATCTGACAACCCATGTGTTGAACCTGACAAAAATCAGACAACATGAATCTATCATTATGGTTAGTACATAATTTGTTTATTTTTACTTTTATTATGTTTTCTTTCATTCTGAATTTCTTCATGGAGGGAGACATCATGCTATGAACTTTTTTCTTGGAAAAATACTTTTTGTCCATAATTTACCAATCACAGCTGATGAGATTAATTTGTCATAGTCTGTTCCATTAGATTATAGTTCTGTTCACTGATTCTCTGAGAAATACTGTAAGTTTGAGAATCCTTAATAAAAGTATAGTGTCTGAATTGCAGGAAATTTTACATATTGATTCCTATATATATATATATATATATATATATATATATATATATATATATATTAAACAATCTGTATAAAGCACATTCAGAAATGTAAAGAAATAACTGAGATAACAATGCTTAAAGGGTACTTTTTTAGAGTTTCAGGTCCTTTCTTCTTCCCACATTTTCCCTGAATCATATTGTATCATATTAACTGGCTTACAGAGCTCAGCTAATTAAAGTAGTTGCTGTCAGTGGTTAATCATGTTAGTTCACCTTCAGACTACCAAGGGTCAAAAGATAAAGGGCGTCAGAGTAGGGAAAGAATGTATGACAGTGCACAGTTAAAAAACTGTCCCTGGGATTCAATAAACTCCGTCTAAGCTCCGGGCAAAGCCTACATGGAATTTACATGTTTGTGCGGCTATGCGTGGCAAGTGGTAGCACACAATGCATATTAATTATGCATGGCGTGTCTATGCCAGGTTTCATGGCTGGCAACAGTGTTGCTAACCAGGAAACAGAGTAAGCAAATGCAGATATAAATTCTGTGTAAAGAACACTTACAGTCCATGGATTTGCGTGGAATGCCACAATGATCACCAGGACTTCACAAATAGCTGTCAGTTTGTTAGTGCAACTTATCTGCACAAAGGCCAACATAATGAGGGGACAAATAACCAAAAATAGGGACATATTTGACATAGATATCACACAGAAATGTGTTAGAATGAAACTCTCTCAACCTCTTAGAGCAAGAAATCTGGACAAAGCCATAAATAATTGGGGGACAAAGGTCCAAAAATATGGACATATTTTTAATATTGCTCTTCAAACTCAGAAACTGGATAAAATAATAGATTGTACAGTAGCATGAACTCTCTGAAGAGCATGAAGTTTGAAACTCAAATGTCTGTCATCAGTTCCTGACTTCACTCCACAATGACATGCCAATGATTTGCCAGAAAATAAAAATGTTATGGGGAAAGATCACAAATATGAGACAAGAACTGGACATTCTGCACACATCTGGACAGCTGAGAGGTATGGATTGAAATGTATGCAATGTTGGCACATATCAGTCCAGAGATTATCCCAGTGATATGGCAGAAGGACACAAATTTAAACATCTGGACATCCTGGGAATATCTGGATAATTGAGAGGTATAAATGCAAAGTATATTGTCCAAACACAGTACAAGACAGTGTACCTACAGTGCAAAGTATAGTGATATCCATTCCTGGCATTCGGTACTGAAGCTGTATTAATGATCTGTAACAGGGCATGGACTGCCATGTAAGATGATCTCTCAGGGAAAGTGTGTGTATTGAATAAGGACACAAAGATGACTTGCAGGAATGAACACAGGGAAGGAGGACAGGTGAAACAACCTAATGTAAAGATGTAAAGCAAACGAGGTCATGTCAATGGAAGATGGTTGTAGCAGCAACATCAAGCACACATCTATATGGTGCAGTATGGCCTGTACAGTGAAAATGTATTGTCTGTGACTGTCACACAAGGTGACATAACAATGGGTAGGATGTCTGTGTGAGATGAGCATCCTTACACAAATAATGCAGAGGACATCAGGGATCTGACAAACAACTGGGGTAGAGTGCATATTGTGTTTGAGGTTGTCTGTACTTATGATGGATCTGAGTCTGAAGGTTACTAGTTTGGGGGCAGATTTGGTGACTTGTGGATAATTTGAAAGATTATTGGGCAGTAGGGTGGAATAACAGATATAATGGAGATGATGGTAGGTTTTTTCCTGATTAGGAGATCCAGGAGGGCGTGGTTGTTGGTTTGGAGATCTGGACGAATGGCTGACTAATTGTATATGACTGTATTAATTTTGGCTAGGAATTCAGTTATGTCATTTCTCAAGGGACCTCTGTATTTTTAACACCTTTATTGAATTATCTCTAAGACATAGGCAGACATACATTTATGTAAAATAAAACGAACCATATTAACATGTTTCTAGTTACAAAAATTATGTATTACATGTTTTTTGTATAACTATCATCAATCCAACATTAAATAAATTGCCCATTTGCTGCCTTCCATTAAATCTCACCCCTCCTCCTCCAAAACTTTATTCTGCTTGTACTGCTCCATCAGTTTTTATTTTTTTTCTACGTAATTTGCTCCAGCCCTCTTTTAAAGATCCCACTTCAAGTATTGTTATCTCTGTTAAAATATTCAATACTTCATATATAGTTGGTTTAATGTTTAATTTCCATTTTATAGCAATTGATTTTTTGGCATCCACCAGAATTAAACTCAGCAAGACCTTACTATGTCTAGGAAATTCAGATTTTATATCACAGCTTTAAAAATTATTTCCTTAGCTAACCCATTTTCTCACCCAATATTTCTGACACTGTACTCTGTAGGAACTTTTTGAAGTCTGCCAACTTATTACACTCCCAAAACACATGTTTCCAGGACTTCCAAGATGGCTGCACATTGAGTAACAGCTTAATTCTGTCTCTCCCAGTGTGAAAACAGAAACTCAGCAGAGAAGGCTACTGGATTTTTGTGTTTCTGGTTAAACTTCAGTAACTGGCTAGTAAGTGCATTATCTGGATGACAAGAAAAAAGAAATACAGAGGCCCAGAAGGTAAATCAGCTGCAAAAGGTGAGGAAAAAACACTGACTGGGAAAAGTATTGTAGCTGTTCAGCAAAAAGCAGTGCAATCTCCAGACATGACTTCAAGTAACCTAGAGGAAAGCATAAGACAACTGCACATAGACATGGTTAAAATAAATGAAACACTGATTGAGTAGATCAACTCAAATAACAAAAGGCTTGAAAAAATGAAAGAACCTTTAAACAGATATTCAGATGATGTTGAAATGAAGAAAAGGCTGTCTGAATATGAGACTGCTCAAGATAAGATTATTCAAAAATTAATAGAATTAGAGGGTAGAGCATGAAGGGAAAACCTGAGATTTTATGCTGTAACAGAGAAACTGGAAGGAACAGACTATTAGTTTTATGAAAACATAAATAAGCAACCGGACTGGTATTCCACAGCAAGAGCTATTAATTGAAAGGGCACATTGTGTGCATGCTCCAAACCTGGCTATGAGAAACCAACCTAGACCTTTAATAGTAAAGGTCCAGTCCTACCAGCAGAAAGAGTTCATTCTGACAAAACTGTGGCAGAAGGACAAAGTACTAAAGGTTGGAGAAAGCAGAGTGTTTGTAGAGAACAATTATTCATTGTAAACTAGGCAGCAGAGGAGTAAATTTATTCCACTATTCAGGGACGGTCTAGAAGCAGATGTGAGATTCAAACTGTTCTATCCATATTTATTCAAAATATTCTTCCCTGGAGGGACAAAATCATTTTGTGATGAAGTACATGCTAAGAAGGAAATACAAAAGTTTGTTCAACAAAAAGTGAGCTGTGAAACAGAAGGATATTCCACTTTTTGTTCTTCTGGAAATAAATAACACAAAGAGACTGAAAGTCTGGGCCAGTGAAAACTTTACCAATGTTTCAATGAAAAATGTTGGAGAGAAGGAAGGGAGCATGAGAGTTGACCGAAATAATCAAGAGTACTTTGGAAATGAAGCAGAGACAGGATTTGGGAGAGGGAGATAAACAGTAATAAAACTGGTAACTTGGAAATTGACAAATGTGGGATTATAAAGCAATAATTATATTTGCAAAATATGACAAAACACGAAAATCTGGAAATATTCACCTTTTTTGGACTTTGTTGGATTTGTGGAGGACTCTAAATTACATGCCCTACTTCACATCATTAATGTTCAGAAAAATACTTAGGGGAGGGAAAGAGGAGGGAGAAAGTTAATTGTAAGTAAAATAAGATTTTTTTCTTAATAGCTCTATTTTTATAGTGTATGATTTTCTTTGCATGCTATAAAGTAATGTTTTCTCAGTTCATTTTAAGTGTAATGGGGACACTTTTATAAACAGGTACTTCTGTTTTTTTTTCTTTTTCTTTTTCTTTCTCCCTTCTTTTCTCTTTCTCCTTGTTCAGTTTTAAGAAATGTAGGCACTGCAATGTAAAAAAGTCTGGTTGAAAGAGCGTAACAAAAGAAAAAATTAATGTGCTTTTTCTCATTCTTGCATGGGGAGTGACTGGATTATGGCCCTTATCTAAACCTAGTAACAAGTTTTAAGAGAAAGAAAGTACAGGAAAGAGAATATTGAATATTATAAGGCTTTTAATCTATCAAATAAATATATGCTTAGTAGCAATTCTAAATTTGGTCCTCGTGTCTGCATGGAGACAATCAGATAAAGAAAAATTGGCTAGAAAAACAGAGAATTGACTAGGAGATAATTTCCTTTCAAAAGATTCAAGTGTTTTCTCAGAGAGCTACAAAGATAAGAACAAAATCAGACAGCACGTAGTAGAAGCACAGGCTGCACCATGTGTCTTAGCATGGATAGTCTTTCTCTTAGATTAACTCAAGTATGTAAGTGTGGCTGTCAGTTTGGAGCATTTGTTCCTATTAGGACAGTACAACTTTAATATTTGAAAATATACATGGTTTTGTGTGTTTGTATTACGTTAATAGGTATTAAGGGTATTGTTTTTTTTTGTTTGAGGGCTTTCAATAAAAGAAAAAAAAATAAGATGTGACATAGGCTCAAAAGGATATGACAAGAAATAACTGTATAAAAGTTCAACCTGCCAAACAGTGTATGCATGTAACACAAAAGCTGAAACTATTTAATAAAAAAGTTGTTATACATAAAAGGTGGGAATAATAAATTTTTAATCCAGTGATGCTTTCTGTAATGTCTTTAAATGTCAATGGTCTCACAGATAAATATAAAAAAGAAAGAGTAATAAACTATATTAAAAATGTAGAGTGGAAATATTTATACTACAGAAGATACACTTGGAAAGAACTGAATATGTGAATTTGATAAAGAAAGGTTTTCAAGATGGTTATTCAGCAGGATACCTGGGACAAAGGAAATGAGTATCTATATTAATTGCAAGAGGATCTCCAATAGTGGTAGAAGACGATAAAAATATAACAATGGTAGATTTGTAGTAATAACTGGCAAAGGAGGGAGATTATATTGACATGTATTTATATGCCATCTAAAACTGCTATAATGGAGATTAAGACAATTCTGGGAGAAATAATCCGCTTTCAGCAAAGAATATCTGGAATTTGATTTGCAGCAGTGAAGATGCGTCTGGGGAGCCCAAAAGGGAAAATATAACAAAGGAGGGTAGACTTTTGAAGAAATTTATAAAAATATTTAGCATGGAAGATGTGAATTCAGTACTAGGAATTTGGAGATACAAAAACAGGGCTAGTCTAGACAGAATTTATATTTCACAGGAACATATGCATTTAATTGCACCCAATAATGATTTCGGATCATGCACTAATAATAAATAAAATAAAAATACAAGGTAATGAATTATAAATGAGACATTGGTGCTTTCCCACCTATCTGTTCAAAAGAGAGGAATTTAAGGAATGGGTAGTGGAAATGATTCAAGAGCTATAAATAAGCAACTGAGACAGCTATAAAGATAAGAAAAAAACAGCACTTAGAAACACGGCTCGCATTATGCATCTTAGCATGGATAACCTTTCTTTTAGGTTAACTCAAGTCTATGAGTGTGGATGTCAGTTTGGGACATTTGTTCCTATTAGGAGGGTAAAGCTTCAATATTTAAATATGTACATAATTTTGATTATTAGTATTACATTAATAGGTTTGAGAAGGGTATTTTTGAGGGCTTTCAATAAAACAAACTGTTTTGTAAGATGTGACATAGGCTTAAATGGATATGACAAGAAACAGCTGTATAAACATTCAACCTGACAAACAGTGTATGGATGTAACAAAAAAGTTGGAACTAGACATTTAACAAAAAAGCTGTTATACATAAAAGGTGGGAATAATA
Organism: Protopterus annectens; assembly: GCF_019279795.1. Classification (NCBI taxonomy): domain Eukaryota; kingdom Metazoa; phylum Chordata; order Ceratodontiformes; family Protopteridae; genus Protopterus; species Protopterus annectens. The sequence goes on from NC_056736.1 coordinate 639,452,592, forward strand.
ACTTTTTACTACAATGATGCTTTCTGTAATGTCTTTAAGTGTCAGTGGTCTCACAGATAAATAAAAAAGGAACAGTAAACTATATTAAAATGTTGAGTGCAAATAGTTATGTTACAGGGCACACACTTGAAAAGAACTGACCATGTGAATTTCAAAAGAAAAATTTTCAGGATGGTTATTCAGTGGAATATCTGGGACAAAGGAAAAGAGGAATACTTATATTAATTGCAAGAGGAGCTTCAATAGTGATAGAGGAGGATAAAAAATAATGGCTGATCTGTAGTGCTAAGGAGCTACTGGCAAGGGAGGAGGATTACATTGGCATGTATTTATTTATATTCCACCTAAAACTGCTATAATGGAGTTTAACAAAATTCTAGGAGAAATCAGTTTTCAGCAAGGAATAATACTTATAGGTGAGGACTGGAATTTTATTTGCAGCAGTGAATATGTGTCTGGGGGTCTCAGAAGAGAAAGTGTAACAAAGGAGGGTAGACTTTTGAAGAAAGTTATGAAAATATTTTTCATAGAAGATGTGACTTCAGTTCGAAGTGAATTTATATATTATGCCCCAAGATACAAAAACTGGGCTAGTCTAGACAGAATTTACATTTCACAGGAATATGTGCATTTAATTGAAGTTCTCGATACATACCCAATGATTATTTTAGATCATGCGCCAATAATAAATAAAATAAAAACAGAGAGTAATGAAATAAAAATGAGACTCCTGCACTTTCCCACCTATCTGTTGAAAATAGAAGAATTAAAGGAATGGGTAGTAGAGATTATTCAGGAGCTATTTGAGAGAATAGAAATGATTTCTGAAAATTTAGATAGATATAGATAAAATATAGATAGTGAGTGGAATAAAATTAAGGTGGAGTTTAAAAATAGGGAGGACATAAAAGAAAAGGAGCTATGGTTAAGTAACAAAAATTATTTAGAGGGACTGACAAAACTTAAAACTATTTCAGAAAAGGGGGAATCTCACAGAACAATAAGACGATCAACTGCAGAATGCTAAGCAGAACATACGCGATTACCTCAATAACATACATGAGTTTTAGACTGCTGTTAATCAGCTGTTTTTTTTTTTATAAAAAATTGTAAAACTTTTAGCACAATGACTCAGGCATCAGAAAGTAGAAGGGGCTGTCACCAAACTTATGGAGCCTATAACAAGGAAGGTAACAAGAGATCCTGTAGAGGGATTAGGAATATTTCAGAAACTTTATGAAAGTCTGTATCTTCTTTTCTTCTTTTCGGCTTTTCCCGGTTAGGGGTCACCACAGCGGATCACCTGTCTGCTCATGATTGGCAGTGGAGTTTTACGGTGTTGAGTTGCCAGCCTGGCACCCAACCTTCCACAGAAGGCACACACACATGCACACGCTCACACCTAGGGCCAATTTTGGAGTGTCCAATCTACCTACAGCATGTCTTTGGGATGTTGGAGGAAACCGGAGCACCCGGAGGAAACCCACATGACCACAGGGAGGACATGCAGACTCTGCACAGAAGGCACCCCAGCCGAGGATCAAACCGGAGAACCACTTGCTGTGAGGCGACAATGCTAACCACTGCACCACCGTGGCCACCCCTTATGAAAGTCTGTATAAAGCAGAGAAATATGGAAATCAAGAAAAGGTACAAATGAAAATGTTTATGGCAGAATTTAATATTCCATGGTTAGACGTAAATGAGGCTCAACTACTAATGGTTAGGATAGAGGATAAGAGAAGATGAGATAAAAAGTATAACCAATCTGCAGGAAATTCCCCAAGAATAAATGGTTTGCCTGTTGAATTTTGGAAACTAGGAGGGAACAAAATGATAAAGATATGGAAGGTTTTATTTAACAGTATTTTAAGATGAGAAGAAGTACCAACATTCTGGAAAAAATCTGTGGCAGCTGTAATACCTAAAGAGGGTAAAGATCCATCAGATCCAGATTCATACAGGGTCATTTCAATACTAAACCATGATTATAAAGTTTTCATGTCTATAATTGCTAAAAGAATGGCAAAAGTAATGTCAAAATTTTTAGATATGGATCAATGTGCTTTTGTGGAGGGGAAGCAAACATTTGAAATCATTAACAGAACATTGATGATCCAGAGGGAAGCAGAATGTAAGAAAATACCATTGTTATTGGTGGGTCTTGATACAGAGACAGCATTTGACAGAGTAAGCTGGGACTTTATGAGCAGGGGAATGGAAGCATTTGCATTTCCAGACAAAATTATAAGGTTGATAGGATTGGAGGTGAAAACTAAAGTGGGTGGGATCCACTCTGATAATTTCTTCTTGGGCAGAGGAACCAGGCAGGGGTGTCCTCTTTCCCCTTTGTTATTTGCATTATATTTAGAACCATTGGCAAAGAAAATAAGTGAAAAACAAGCAAAGCCTGTGGTAATCTTCAACAAAAAAACCCAAACATTTTGGAGATTACCACTGGCTTTGCTTGTTTTTCATTAGTTTATTGTTTTGTTCCTTTGGTTTAAAGAAAATATAAGTGACTCAGAAATTCAAGGATATAATTGGTATGGTAGTCAAGAAAAGCTGGCTCTGTTTGCAGATGATATAATTTTATACCTGATAAAACCAGAAAGAGATATTACAATGTTGTGAAACATTTTGAGACAGTTTCAGATCTTTTTGGGATACAAAATTAATGAAGCTAAAACAAAGACAGTAGTGGAAAATTATGTACCGCTATAGAATTGCTTCAAAAATATCCATGTTTATCGGGATGTGAAAAAATTAAATATTTAGGAGTATGGATTAAAAATGATTCTGGTGTGGTAGGTAAGGATATGTGGGAAGAGACTAAACAAAAGATAATAGAAAAACTGAGAAAATGAAAGCTTTGTTACATGGATATGGATAGTAAGATACAAGCAGTTAAATGTTTTTAGTTCCATTAGTCTTATACACCAGTGAGGCATATTTTTATCAACCAGAGGAGAAGTTATGGATAGCAATTAATAAAGAGCTAAAGCACTTTATCTGGGAGGGGAAGATGACAAGAGTCAAGTGAGAGAAACTGATTCTTCCAGTAGAACTGGGCAGATTGGGATTACCCAATTGAAGGGGTATTTCCAAGCTACACAGTTAAGGCTCCTATACATAGCACAAGCAAAAAACTATAATTCAAAGTGAAAAGGGATGATGATGAAATGGGAGGAATATCAAGAAACAAGGAGAGGCTGTTTTTTTTTTGGATGCAGGCCTTTAAGAAGAATAACAATCATACAAAATATTACATCTATCAACTAGCAGAAAGTATCCTAAGAGCTAAGCCAACATGGGAATGGAGAAAGGAGATTTTGCCAATAGGGATGGCTGCAATTAGGGATATAGAATATAGGCAATAGGGGACTGGAATTTACTGGAGAAAACTTGCAATGGAACCACGGTATTGGGAGCAAATAACTATTGAAGGAAAGATGATAGAATGGGAAGACACCAAGAATTTATTTAGACTGCAGGTTAGAGATTGCCTTCCCTATCAAGGAATGATATCAGAGTATAAGCAAAGAGAAAGAAATACCAGGGTCCTAAATGAAACACCAGCACTGGTAGTGTTTTTAGTAGAATCTGGAAAAGAAGTTGCCATTAAAAATGAATAATTAGTAGAGCATATAAAATATTGCATGATAGCTATAAGAATGAATCAGAGGAGGTTAGAAAAAATTGGGAGGATAGAGTGGATAAGCAATTCACAAAGAAACAATGGGAGGATGTATGAATGTCTCCCAAATATGCAACAAAATCTAGAAAATTTAGGATTTTTGCTTGGAAATGCATACATAGATATTTTTATACCCCAAGTAAACTCCAGAGAATTTTTTCTCAGGTAGACAGCAAATGTTGGAAGTGTGATGGGGAAGAAAGAGGTAATTGGGAACCTATTTTTTGGGAGAGCAGTGAGTTGGTGGAGTTTAAGGGTTCCCTGCGGGATGCACGGTCGAAGATGCTTGGTGGGCAGATTGGTGTGATGAGGGAGATAATTTTTTCTGAGCTATGATACAGAATTGGAATTGCCTAGACATGGTAAGGCCTTGTGTGTCTAATTATGGTGGCTACCAAACAAGCAGTTACTAGAAATTGAAAAACAAAATCTAAACTAGCTATACTAGAAGAAGTTTTATATAGTAACATATATAAAACAACTGGAATTGAAATCTTTAGAAAAGGATTGGAGCAAACTACACAGGAAAAAATGGGAATTGTGAGAAAAATACATACAGGAGAGGAATGACGTTTAAAAGAAGGCAGGACTTAAATGAGCTATGTAATGTTTGACTGAAAATGATTGGGTAGATTATAAGTGATAGATAATGTTTGCAGCTGGGAGTGAGTCAGTATGGTTTGTGATGTAAAATGCTTGCCACTAGGATAGTGTCAGTGTGGTTTGTTTTCATTTATATAAATGTATGATTGCCTATGTCATAACTGATGGTTTAATAAAGATGTTTCTTATTTAAAACAGGGCAGGACTTGAATAATTTATGTAATGTTGCTTAGGTTATATGATATATAGTAATGTATGTGAAGTATAATGTTTGTAAATGTGAACTTGTTGATAAAGTTTGATTACTTTTATATAAATGTAAATTTGCTTATGTCACAAGTTATAATTCAATAAAGGTGTTTAAAAAAAAAAAACATTAACAGAACTTGATGATCCAGAGGGAAGCAGAATGTAAGAAAGTACCATTGTTGTTGTTGTTGGTTCTTAGATAGATATTGTATAAAGTACAATGTTTTTCTCCAATGCAGAAATATAACAGCATATGCAAGGCATGAACTGCAAAGTAACACAAAGGTAACCTAAAAAACAGCTGTGTAGCATAGTGGCTAGCTATGTGACAGTTTCATAGAAAAACTATATTAATCATGTTTATTCTAGCAGCGTGTGGTTGTGCGCTTAACGTATTTAACAGTAAATGTCATCCTGTGTGGCAAACATAGAGGCTTAATTGGTTTTGCAGAAACAGATGTTATTGTAAATACTAAAAAAGAAATGTTTGACAGTTAAAAATTGAGCCACAAGGACTTCACATAAACTACTCAGAGACATTTCAAAGAAAATGAGAAACAGAAACTGGTAAAGTCAAGACTATAAACCACAGACACACTAAAAATGTGTTGAGAGGGTTATCAAAAAGATATATAAACTTGCATTTTTTTGTCTTCAGGACATCTTCTTGTATTGAGAGACATTTAGATGGAAGCATGTGTTGTCAAGCAAACTATGTTATGATGAATTGAAACATCTTGAAATAAGTGTTTGCTTTGCTATTATAATAAAACAGGTTAATACAATTACAATTGTACAGAGTCAATCTGTTTTTACTATTTTAACAGTGATAAGCCAGACTCAGTTTGAATCTATTATTCCTACACAGTCCACTATGAGGAACACTTTAGTGGCATTGGTGCCAACAACTTTCTATAGTTGGTTTCGACCAGAACACAGTGGAGGCTGGTGACTTCAAATCAAAGTGGGGCTCCAGGAGACAGTTGAATAGGTGGGGCAAATGGGAAGGGGTGTGACCAACTAGAAAGGGGTGGAGCTATGCTCAAAACCACAAAAACTGGGACTTTAATTAAAAACGCTGCCCTGGGTGCCAAACTGTCATTATGAGAGTCCAATCAAGACAAACTGAAGAAAAACATTTTCAATGCATTGGCTACATGACAGCTTATTTAATATCTAGATGGAAAAAAAAGGCTGTGAGGCATGAAAAAGTAAATTACTTTTTAAATAAATTACTGGAATGCCAGTCAAAATCAAGTATAAAAAAACAAGCAGCACTCAACTCAAACCACTTCTCCTTGCACTGCAATTCTAAATATAATTTTTATTCAAAAGAGAAGTTGGTTACCAATAAAACGGCTTGGATTTTATTTACATTTGGCTCGGATTCATTGTTTGAACTAGCATTTATATCTGCTGCTTGAATAAGCCTTAGTGACTGCTGGATTTATGCTGATTTGTGTTGCCAGCCTTGGTTTGCTCCTGTACTTCTCTTTTGGGTTATTTATTTACTTTATTAGTAACAGGAGCATTTGGACCATGATAGCATTTATTATTATAGTGTAATTTATATTCAGCTTTATAAAAGTACCAAGTAACGTGCTGAAAGTAGCAATCTCTGTGATACCCCCACTTGTAAAAATGTTTCTTATCCAAAAACAACCTGGTGCCTGACAGCATCTACTTGTTTCATGGGGAAACTGTGATCAAAGTAAAAAATGAACAGCAAACACTTATACTGCATAACTGCTCCTTGCCTTGCTTGGACACATCCAGAGTCACTACATGGGGGAGTGGGGTACAACAAGTATGTCACAATTTGAAATGTCTCTGGCTGATGGTGATGGTACTGACACATTTGTCATACCTCTCAATCTGGACAAAGCCATACATAGAAGTAGGACAAAGGCTCAAAAATAAGGACAACATTTTTAAATATTGCTCTTATAAACTTAAAAAGATAATAGAATAGTAGGTCTTGCATTGGTATGAATTTTCTGAAGGGTATCTAATCTGAAACTCAAATGTCTGTCATTATTTTCTAACTTCAATCTTTAATGATTTGCCACTAATTTGCCAGAGAACAACAATTTTATGAAAAATGGACCAAAATGTGATGCAAAAATACAAAATAGCCAAACAATACACCTGGGAACCTGTCAAAGAAGGAACACTTTTTTTAATATTAGTACTGTTAAGTTGAGCAGCTGACAAATAAGAGAATCTACATCCATTTCTGAAATAAAAGTAATCTATAACTCTGATCATTACAATTATTTATCAATTGTAATGCTCTTATAAACTTAAAAAGATAATAGAATAGTAGGTCTTGCATTGGTATGAATGGATCCCAGGTGTATTGTTTGGCTATTTTGTATTTTTGCATCACATTTTGGTCCATTTTACCCGGGTTCCTGTCCTTCCCTAACCTAAGAGGCCCTGTGGACATCCTTTAAACACCAGTATCCTGAACAGGATTAAACATCCTCTTGACAAAGGCTGTCCTCCCAGATATTTTTTTGGAAAGTATGTCCTATCATTGTATTGCTTAGCTTTACTCACCAGGACATATTTTTGCTCCCCTGCCAGGTAAACCAGCAGCCCCCCCTCTAGTTTGGCCTTTTTGATCCCCTCTCCTTCCCTCCTTTATTTGCCTTTTGTCCTTATTATCCTCCCTCTCTACCCCGTCTCTTGTTCTTTATTCTTGGCAAATCCCCTGCATGCTCCGTCTGATATTCTTTCCTAACCTGGCCACTAGGTGGTGCCCTTCTTACTACAAATCCTAATATCATATTTTCAGAATATCCCACTGCAATTCCTATTGTTCTTTCCTGTTCCACAGCTTACCACTGCAACTTGCTATTTCTATCACGAGCATCTCCTCTATCTTACCCAGTACCATTTCACTTACCCCCCACTTATCATACAAATCTCCTCAAACTCTCTACTGTTGAACTCACCCTTACCTTTACACCTGTTTCTCTCTTCTTGCCTGATTGTTTTCTGCAACTGGTCGTCTTGTTCTTCCCCGCTCCGTTCGCTACGCTCACTCCGCTCCCCTCCCTACCCCCAATTCCCACCCACCCCCAGGGGTCCTACCTTTAAACTTACTTAGGCACACCCCTAATTAGCCAACTACCTATCACTTTTTCCTGTACATCTACCAATCAACTCCTCACTCCTACAACCACACCCTCTCTCCAAACTCTAATCTAAACTACCTCACCCTATCTTTACATACCGTGCAGTCCTATAATTACAAGCCTCACACTCTATAAAAACATGCCTTTAACCCTTAAATCAATCTTTCCTCTTCTTCTCCTTAACATCCTGCTTTACTACTACACCCTTACCTCCTATGAATATCTCAAGCTTAACCAAACTCCTGCATCAGCCAAACATACTACAACTACACTTCCTCTACCTGACCATACACATATTAATATACTATCTACCTGTCCCTACCTCCCCCCTCTCTACCATAAAGTACACCATTACAAATTCACAACCTCCAAACGGTTCTATCTAATACCTATCAAATACTCAAAAGTCTTTCAAACCCCACAAACACTTCTACTTATACATGGGGACATCCACCCCAACCCCGGTCCCAATACCCTCCTCAATCACACCCCTTCAAACCAAACTGCTAACTATTCTAACCCACCCTTCTCCACTGACTCCCTCTCTATTGCTCACCTAAATATTCGTAGCATTAACAACAAAGTCACACAACTCCATGCCTTAATTGATTTCTACGCCTTTGATATCCTCTGTCTCACTGAAACCTGGCTTAAACCCAGTACCAAAGACAACGAATTCACTCCCCCAGGCTACAGCACCTTAAGGCAAGATCGTCTTAATAAAAAGGGCGGAGGAGTGGCCCTCCTATACAAATCCCAACTTCAGGTAGCCTTAATTGACTCCTTGCCTCCCACCCCAGCAAATGCTGAAATACTTTGCACCAAACTCCAAGTTAATAAATCCAAGGCTATAAACATAATATGTTCCTACATCCCCCCAGGCAAGAACATCAATACCCTAGAAAATATCCTAAGCTGGATTTCCTGTAGCTTTCCCCAGGAAACCATAATCTTAGGTGATTTTAATATTGACTGGAACTCCTGCATATCCCCCAAACCCACCATTCACCTTAATCTCTTTAACTTTCATCAAACCATCAACTCCCCTACTAGAATACAGAAATCCACCCACAAACAAACCATTCTAGACTGGATACTGACCAACAACAATCCCCTCTCCTATAAAACAGGAATACTCCCTGACAATATCAGCGACCACCTCCTTACCTTTATCACTAAACAAAAATGCAACAATCCCAAGCTAACTACTTATCGTACCAAATACAACAAAACAGAATTCAACCTAGCAGCCTTTCAAAATGAACTCAAAGAATATAACTGGTCAACTCTAAAATACCTCCCAATAGATGAAGCAGTAACCCATTTCAACAATACCTTCCTACAAATTCTAAACCAGCATGCCCCATCCCGCTTAGTCAGAGTCAGCTCCAAAGCAGCCCCATGGCTCTCTAAAACAACTAAACAAACTATGCGAGCTAGAAATAAATTATGGTCTAAATGGTGGTCCACAAAAAACCCTATTGACCATCAAAACTTCAAACAGCTGAGAAACAAAACCAAGAATCTTATCTATCTGGATAAGAAAAATTACCACTTTCAATATCAACAAAACCAAAACCAAAACCCAAAACAATTTTGGTCAGGAATAAACAAACTACTCCATCCAGGCAACACCAAAACACCTACCCCAGCTAGTTTAGCACAAACCCAACCTAACATAATAGCCAACACCTTCAACAACTTCTTCTCTCAAACTGTCACCTCACTTGCAAGCACCATGACTCCCCCCCATCCCTCCAAATTACCCCCACTCAAAACAGTACCCACATGCTAAAGTTTAAGACCGTCTCAACAACCTATATACGTAAACTACTATCTAAACTCAAACCCTGCACCCCTTCTGCTGACAAACTTCCAGCTGAATATCTACAACTAGCTGCAACCGAAATAGCCTACCCAGTCTCCATCTTAATAAACAGAACTATAACTGAATCCAAAATCCCATCCTGCTGGAAAATCTCCCATATTATTCCCCTACATAAAGGAGGAAACTCCAACGAACTCTCCAATTTTCGACCTATTGCCCTTCTATCTCCTCTATCCAAAATAATGGAACGCTGCATTCACCATCAACTTCTACATTATCTCTTGAATAACAACTTGCTTGTAGACTCTCAACATGGTTTTAGACCGTACCACAGTACTTCAACTATCCTTCTCTCCTTCACTGACACTATCAATAAAAACCAAAATAACAACCTGTTCTCCTCTGCACTTTTCTTGGACCTCTCAAAAGCATTCGATATGGTCAACCATCAACTTCTCCTCGATACCTTAAAATCCCTCTCACTGGATTCACAAGCATTACAGTGGTTCAACTCATACTTGACTAATAGAAAACAAGCAGTCCTTTGGGACAGCCATCTATCCTCTCAACTCCCAATTACTATTGGCGTCCCACAAGGATCCATCCTAGGTCCACTACTCTTCTCAATTTTCATAAATAACCTGCCCACTTCCCTCCCGACATCCACTTGTATACAATATGCAGATGATTCCACTCTCATCTGCTCTGCTTCTTCCCCAGCAGAACTCCACTCTGCTACCCAATTAGTCTTCACTGCAGCAGAAAAATGGTTTCAACATATCTGTCTCCTCCTAAATCCCCAAAAAACCAAACTACTACTCTTCACCCCAACCTTTAAATCCACCCCAATCTCTTTTTCCATTGCATCCTGTAATGGCACTGTCATCAAACCTGACTGTTGCACTAAACTAGGCGTCACCATAGACAATCAGCTAAATTTTGACTATCACATTGATTTAACTATCAAGACAGTCAATAAAAAGATTGGTGCCCTATACAGACTAAAGCCCTATCTTACTGCTACTTCCCGAGTGGCTCTCGCCCAAACTCACCTTATTTCTACATTATTGTACGCCTCTCCTTCCTTTATCAACATATCTAAAGCTAATCTTCAGAAACTGAATACTGCCTACCACAGTATAGCCAGATTTGCCACTGGCTCTCTATTCCAAACTCATCACTGTCTTAACTTAAAGAAACTAAACTGGCTTAAACTCCCAAACCTAATACTCCTACAACAACTGATCATCACTTTTAAAATTCTACATTACCCCTCCAACACACCCATACTAAATAAACTCATCACACCTTATAAAAATCTCACTACACTTAGATCAGCCAACAAGCTACTAGTTACTACTTTGAAATCTCATAATAAATCAGGTGATTCCTTATTTGCAAACACTATCGGTTCTTACTGGAATAAACTTCCCACAGAACTGACCTCCCTAGGCTCATGTCACCTTTTCAAAAAACAGATGAAAACTCACCTACTAAATCACTGGCTATGTCCCTGCTCCAATCCCGACTGAGCTCAGCAATTTTATTACTCTCTCCAGTCTGCTACTGTGTAATTTTCCACTCCTGTTCTAACTCAGACTGACTTCCACTGCCCCCTTTATTGGACCATCACTCTTTTATTTTTTCAAATTTCTGTTTGCCTCCCCTTCTGACCATCTATTTTTTCTGTCTCTTGCTTCTTTTAGCTGACCTCCTATAATCCTGCTACCTTTGCATTTCATCACTATCTTTGTTTACCCCCTCTCCTTTTCCGACTGGCTACTCCCGCGCTTTACTAAGTCCATAATACGTGTACCAAACAGATATTGTACTTTTTCCACTTTCTGTTTACCTTATTTTCTGCCTTTTCCTTATCTTTAACTACATAATTACCTGTTACACTTCCAACCTGCACATTTAACACTGTATATTAACCTATTTCTTGTTTTTTGCATATACCTGATTTGATGTCATGACTAGTGACTAGTGATATTTTTTTAACTTTAATTTGTATTTTATGATACTGGAGCTTATCTCCTTAGCCCCTTGACTTAACTTTGTTTGTCATCTACTCAGACTAGTCCAGGAAAACTGTATATGCATATGTATTTTGCCTCATTACATTTATTTTATTGTTAGTTTATTAATAACTTTGTAAACTGTATTGTCTTAGTCTGATAGTGGAGCTTTTCTCCTCGGGCCTCTGCTGAAAATGGACATGTATCCAGCCAGACTAGCCCGGTTAACAAATGTAAAATAAAAATAAATAAATAAAATTGTAAACCCGCCACATTTTCTTCCAAAATTGCCATTTTGCAGAGGGATTATTAGGGGGAGAGCAACATTTTGAGCCAAAGTCGGGGATAGTTGAGAAATTTGGATATACCTAATTCTATAAAGTGATTTATTTGAGCGTGCCTTTCAACCTCTTAATGCAGGAAATCTGGACAAGGCCAAATATATTGGGGGAACATACAGACAGTACTAAAAATTGTTCTTGTATAAACTTAGACAATTGACAGAGTAACAGGTCTTGCTTTCGCATGCATTTTTCTGAAGGGTATGAAGTCCGAAACTCAATGTCTGTCATTATTTAGTGACTTCATTCTTAAATGATTTGCCAGAAAACCACAAATTTTATGAGGAACAAACCAAAAATAAAAAGCAAAAATATATTCATTCTGTGAAAATCTGGACAGTGGAGAGGTATAGCTCAGCCAGGGCTGTCTTTGACTTTGCTGCCCTTCCCCCCTCACAAAATCATATTTGAATGGGGCCTCCCCCCAGCAGCCATTCTAATGTCGCATTACTTGGCTATTTCACCCCATTTGCCATAAACACTATAATCTGCATACTGCTTTATGTTTAAAAGTTTTATTTTTACATTTTACAGCACAAATACTAATAGACATCTACTAAACAAAGCAATGCAGTCTCACAGTGAAAATAGACTTAGCATTAAACGTTCTCTGCCCTTGAAACTCACATTCATTGAAACAGCATTGAAACCCACATTCAAAGAAAATACATCTGGCCAGTGGCAGATAAAGATTAACTCTGGGCTGTTTTCAAATCATAGGCCCCTTGCACACAAAACATACATGTGTTCTTTGATACACCTTCCTGATTGTATAAAATTATATTCCTTGTATAATAAATACAGTGCAGACGTTGTTAGAGGGTGTTTTAAATTTGTTTTGAACATTTTCTAGTAAACAATGAAACAAAATGCATGCACCAATAATGACAAAACTGCCCAATTCAGAACATTTCCATCATAAAAGTCTACTCACACTTCTACAATCCACAGTAGTATATCAGTAAATATGCACAATCTATGCAGAAGTAAAAGTCATCTAAATAATCCCACATTAAAGGGATCTGTAACTAATGAAGAGGTTGCTGCTAGCAAACAACTTTATATTTCATTGTTTCATCTACAAATAAAGTGCCTGTTGCCCTTGAGGAATAAATTACCTATGTTACATTAAAAAAATGATAAGCTAGTAATATTGCAATAGGGAATGGATGGTAAACTGATAAGTTGATAGTTACTAGGTATCTCCACCAAATAGGACATTCTCAGGACTGCAGCATCCACCCCTTTAAAAGTACAGCACAGTACAGTATCAGCAATGCAGCTACATACTGTGGGAGTAGAACCCACAGCCTCCTGCATCAAAAGCAAATACACTACCTGTTATGCTATTAACAATGCAAGCAGACTCAGCATAAGCAGTACTAAACTTCTCTTCTCCTAAAGCTCTTAGCTCCTTGTAAAATCCACTCGACACTCAACTGTATCTCTCAACTTTGCAGCACATGAGCACAATAAATCTGGAAAAAGCCAAAATTTATAGGGGGGGGGGACAAAAGCCCAAAAACCGCAGACACGTTTTAAACATTGCTTGTAGAACCTAGTTGCTAGAATAAAATGCTGTGCTACTCCCATGCATTTCACTGCCAAGACTTGGACCCAGGACCCTGTGCACTACAGTCAGACCAACATACCACTATGCCAAATCAGCTGTTTCTTGAAATACAGGAAGACTGAAACTTAAATGGCTATCATTTAATGAATTCAGTTCTCACATATCTCTCAATGTCTTAGCACAAAACACATGGACAAAGTTAATAATGGGGAAATACAGCCCCCAAACATATTCATTGAATTCAATTCTCACCATAGCTCTCAACCTGTTAGCACTAAAAAACCTGCACAAAGCCAATAATGAGGGAATACAGTCCCAAAAACAGGACACATTTCAAATATTGATCTTATAAACTTAGAAAATTGCTAGAATAAAATGTTTCATGTTACCACATACTTTCTGAAGAATATGAAGTCTGAAATTCAAATGTCTGTCATTATGTAGTGAATTCAAAATCCAGAAAACCACAGATTTTATGAGGAACAGAACAAAAATATGAAGCAAAAACCTGAATGCTTTTCACAAGTGGTAGTGGGTGGGGAATTCAGACTCTTGCTACCTGCACCCAAGGTTGAGGCTTTGAGCCTGAGTTACTCTCTCTAGCCACCAGTTATAGTTAACTGGGGCATTTTACACCAGTTATAGTTAACTGGGGAATTTCACACACACACACACACACACACACACACACACACACACACACACACACACACACACACACACACACACCTCCTGTTTCCAGTACCTGAATAAATTATAAATCATCCTGTTTCCAGTACCTGAGTAAATCTTAAATCAAGCAGCAGCTCCTGTTTCCCCAGCACTGGAAAGCCACATGTCTCTGGATACAGAGTCCTGTCCTTGCTCCTGTTTCCTGGCTTCATTCCACAGAATTAATTCAAACTCACTCAGTGCCAAAAGTCAGTAACACGAACAGTTCATTTTCCCATGCAAAAGTCAGCAACTCCAGAATGCCACGCTTGCATGCACTGCCTCAGCTCGTTCTGAGCATGCATAGACAGCAGACCTTGCAGTCTGATCTTCCAGCCCGTGCTGTTGTAACTGCATAGACTTCTGGGCCACCTGTAGACTGATGCCTTCTTTCTGAATCTGGACTGGTTAAACAGCAGTCCGGATTTAAGCACCCAAGTATGCATGCATGAGTTCTGGGATTTGGTTACAGGCTTCCAGCTAAGGATTTCTTTTGGTTGTGAGTTCCAGATTTTATTTTTGATTACAGCTGGGAATTATTTTTTTAATTTGATTTACAGCTGGGGGTTGCAGTCCTGCAGTCCAATATCACAAGTCGCCACTGCCAGAACAGCAGTTCCAGTTTTGCTTCCTAATTTCCTGGTGAAGTCACGATATTGTTTCTGCATCTGCTCAGAGCTGTTTTCACCATCAATTTGTCTGAAGAGGGGAATTATGACTGTGACTGTCATGTCAGTGTGATCAACTGTTTGTGCCAGTTGTCTGAGGTAAGCCTCTTTTTAGTCAAAACATGGATTCCATTAAGGACTTAAGTTTAAAATGCAAACATTCTATTCAAATAGATATACATGATGAGCCAGTTAAAGACTGAAAATTGTTAAAAAAAATGGTTTGAGTGTGTAAATCTGCAATTTTTGAAAAGACAATGTTTGATAAAACATGCTTGTGCAGATGGATCATAGTTTACAATCAATACTTATGTAGGCATTAGCCAATTATCAGGTTATGTGTCACATGTGGTGACAAGTACCCACAATTCTGTTTAAATTGTCATAAAACTGTGCTTCACCATTTAAATAAAGCTGAAACAAATATAAAAGTTGGTCTAAATTATAACCGAAAACCAAAATGTCTGTATCCAGTGGTCCCTGGTACAGAAATTATGTCAGTCACAGGCTTTTTAAAAGAGTTAGGTGACTTCATAAAAAATTATGAAGAACATGGTTTACATGGAGTGTATCTAGATTTTGAGGGTTATTGTGAAGACTAGAATAATATTGATCAAAATGATGAGGAAGACAGTGTTAAATATAAAAAGTTTAAGGAAATAAATGACAAAGTTCACCAAAAGTTAAATAGCATGACAGTCTAGTAAAAGAGTTTACAACTAGATATATGGAAATGATTAAACATGCATATCAGGCATTAAAAGCATCTAATGAAGCACAAGGGGAAGGAAAAAAAAACAGTTAAAACAGTTGCAGGAGGATTTGGCAGAGGCAGACAGATAGATGGAGGATGATCAAAGGGAATTGGTCCCCCTCTCTAGTAAACTGGGGGAACTGGAAAAACAGCTTAGTGATTATAAATCACAGGGTAGACTTACTCGAAAAGACATTGATGTAATCACAGGAACAACAACAGGCACATCTGCAGATTTGTACCAGCAATCTAGATTGTTACAAAGCATTCCACAGTGGAACAACAAAAAAGGAATTTTTTATAACATGTTAACTTTTGAGGAATGGTTAGCATATACAGCAGGTTCTAATTGTAAAGATTCTTTAAAAAGATGCTTCTGGATTTTTATTCCAAAATACTATAAGTCTTTTATACAGGCAAAAAAAAATACAATATTATTACTAAAACAGAATGTATGGCAGCTGTTCTCATGGCTTATACTCAAGGGCAACCATGGACTATTAAATTACTTGATCATTTCAAAACAACAATTTCCGATAAATTAATGGAACAGGCTGAACATTTTAAGTTGGCTTTTCAAATTGTATTCGATAAATCTGATGCTCAAATGGAAACAACAGGTATCCAAAAACAGTTAATTCACTGTTTTTTTTTTTTTTTGGAACAAGTGAAAGGAGTCCTGGGCAACATAAAATGTATACATGAGGAAAATTCTGATACTCTGAAAGAAGTTGTACAAAAGATGAGGGGAAAGACTATGGGTGATGATGGAACACTGTTCACACATCACAGTTTTAGTCTAGAAGGAGAGGAAGAAAAATGGGAAATGTTGTAGGGAAAGACAGAGGAAGAGAATGATGGGGAGATGATAAAAGGGATAGCCCAAGGGCAGCATCTGCACTGCCAACACCAGGCAGACAACCAGATAAAAAAGTTACCTGTTTTTTTTCTGTAAAAAAATTGGGACATGTTAAACAGAAATTCCCACATTATAAAAAATGGAAAAGCAGACAAATTGAAAGAGGAATATATGCCAAAGAGTTGGAAACCAAACAAGAAAAACAAAAGAGGCAAATCCAAAAGACAAAAACAACTGGAATCCAAAAACGTACCACGGAGCCCTTGTACCAGCAACAACAAGTAGGTAGTCTTAACGAATTTATTTATCACAAACGTTTTCGCCGCACAAAGGTGCAGCTTCCTCAGAGAAAACAAATTAACAATGAGGTAAAAGTGCACGCCCCTTTTATACAAAGCAAAAGGGAAATGACAACATGGTAAGGTGAAACTCATTGTAGTAATTGGTAAACAAGTAGAAGCCTTCACAAGAACAACTTGTTCCTCAAAGAGAAAATGCAAACATTAATTCATGTTAGTAATAAGCATTTCAAATTGTGGAATGTTACCAAAGAAATAAACATAAAATTTAAAATGACATATTTAAAATTCTTAAAATATGTGAAAGAAATCATAACGGTGTTACAAAATGAAGGTAGGGCAGACCTACACTATAAGGGACAGGAAGTTTTTAATCCAAGCTCCACTCAACTGTGAAAGTAGATCAGTTGTATACCTGGCTCTTTGTGATTGCTGTCCCTCATTTTATCTGGGAAAGACTGATCGCAGACTTAGGGACCGTGTCTATGAGCATATGTATGCGATTAAGAAAAACTCTGACGTTAACGCTTTGGCTAAACACATTGCCAACCACCCTGGGCACTCTTTCTTGTTTATGGCCATAGATCAAGTGACCAATAACATCCGGGGAGGCCCAATAACTCTACTCTTAGAAGTACGTGAACTGGAGTGGCAACTGCATTTAGACGCATTTTGCTACCCGGGTTTAAACGAAAACTGTAACATCTCAGCAGTACTCAAATTGAGGAGCTATTTAAGGTAGTACCCCCCTTTGTAGATATTTCTTACTTTCTTATGCATACATAAAGATTTTTTTAAAATATACAAATTTTTTTTAAAATATAAATTTTTTTTTGTTTCTGACTTCATGTGACGTGCCTTTGTTGTAGCACCTTTCATGTTAAATATTGCCTAGATTTTAGTTATTATTGTTGTTTATACAATAATACCTTTAAGGTACACAGTTGCTCATTATGGTGCATACTTATAATGGATTACCATTACTTTTTTACTAAGATTTAATCCATTACTGCATACTATACTTACTTTTTTATGAGTTGCTATTTGAATGACTTCTTATGTTGAATTTTTACTTTAACGTTATGATTTCTTTCACATATTTTAAGAATTTTAAATATGTCATTTTAAATTTTATGTTTATTTCTTTGGTAACATTCCACAATTTGAAATGCTTATTACTAACATGAATTAATGTTTGCATTTTCTCTTTGAGGAACAAGTTGTTCTTGTGAAGGCTTCTACTTGTTTACCAATTACTACAATGAGTTTCACCTTACCATGTTGTCATTTCCCTTTTGCTTTGTATAAAAGGGGCGTGCACTTTTACCTCATTGTTAATTTGTTTTCTCTGAGGAAGCTGCACCTTTGTGCGGCGAAAACGTTTGTGATAAATAAATTCGTTAAGACTACCTACTTGTTGTTGCTGGTACAAGGGCTCCGTGGTACGTTTTTGGATTCAAGAAAAACAAAAGAGGAAGGGTGATAATAAACAAGGACAAACCTTTTTTTAATAAAGTGAGGTGAAATTATAAACAGTATCAATTTGATGCTGACGGAAAGGTATGTCCAGTGAAATATGGGGATCAGCCTCCCTATAATCCAGAATACGGTAAAAGACAGGCACTAAAACAAGAAATTTAAAGCTCAAAATATATGGCTGATGATAATGAAAATAATGTTGAGAATAATGTCATGGAACACAGTGTTTGTTTAATTAGAGATATTCCCAGGTCTTTTGAACAGGAAGATGAAGATATGAAATAGGGGTGTGCCCCCCCACCCAAGTAACTTTCCTGGTAAAATTTAAGCGAGGGAAAGATGATTGACAATTGGCTGATGTATGGGTGAAGGGATCATTATGGAAAGATGTATTAATTGATACAGGGGTGGCAGTCTCATTAACTAACATATGGTTTAACATTGATCTGACAAAAAAGACATTCATCTCAGGATTTAATGGCAGCACATGCATAGCAATAGGAAGTACGCCTGTGAATATTAAATTCAGTGAAGATGAAGAAACCATGACAGAGGCATTTCTTATGCATCCTAGTTGCAGTACCACCATCATAGGAAAGGACATTATGAATAAGTTAGGTATAGTAATTGATTTTACAAAGTGTTCTGAACTTCGACGATGGGGAAAGAAAGAAATAATTTCCAGGTGTGTTTCACTGTGGATGTTAGTACATTTAAAAAGGAACCAGTAAAAGTAACAGCAAACAGGGAACTCCAAACAACTTTGGGACAATATTGAAAAACAGTTTGAACCTTTATGGGCCACATCTAAAGCTGACTGTGGAAAATTAGAAGTTCCCATGAGGGAAGTCCAAAGAGCTATACACCACCATTTCAAAAGCAGTATCCTATTCCAAAAGAGGTGGAACAGGACATGAAAAAATGCATAGATGAATGGGAACAAGCAGGCATAATACAAAAGGGACATAGTCCAACTAATTCACCTATATGGCCAGTCAAAAAGAAAGATGAGAGTTGCGGGTTAGTAATCTATCTAAGAAAAGTGAATCAGTACACCAGTCCCAGGGCTTATTTGATTCTGGGGCTACAAGAATTGGCTGCAAGAATTAAACCTGAAAGCAAATGGTTTACAGTGAAAGCTCTGGCAACTGTTTCTTCACAGTGCCATTACAAAAGAGGTACTGGCAAAGGTTTGCATTTACTTTCAACAATCGACAATATGTAATGATGCAGTGGCCACAAGCTTCCAAAACAGTTCAGTAATTTTTCGTAAGATAGTAGGCACCATCCTACAAGATCTTGAGTCAGACAGTATAATACACTACATAGATGACATTTTGATTCAGTCCAAAACTACAGACAGCAATTTAAAAAAGTTTAAAAAGGTTAAAACCTTAACAGAGGCAGGATTTCAAGTAAATAATGACAAAGTGCAATTTCTGTCACACGACGTTATGTTTCTAGGGACCATTATTAAACCCAGTGGAAGGTCTCAGTATAATGAAATGGTCAGGGGAATGTTGGATCTTCCCAAACCATTAACTATCCCTGATCTCCATAAATTCTTAGGAATCATGAATTACAATAGGGAATTTATAGAGGACTATGCAGCGGCTGTTGTGCCTCTATGCAAAATGTTGTCAGAACAAAAAGAGGAATGCGTCTTAAAATGGAGTTGCATTGAAGAAGAAGCATTAAAGCTTCTTAAGCACAAACTAGCACAGGCTACAGAATTAATATCACCACCAAATAAATTGCCCTTTGTCGTACAGGCAGTGGCAGGATAAAATACCATGTCAGTAGGTTTATTAAAGTCTTAGCCACATGGTAAATCAGATGGAATGGAAAGGACATTATGTCCCATAACTTTCTGCAGTAGAAAAATGATACCAGTTGAAAAAGGATACCATTCGTGTATCCAACAATTACTAGCCAGATACTGCAGTATTAAACAAACTGAATATCTAACCATGTTCTCAGGAGTAATAGTTCAAACCCTGCATCAGGCTATTAAAACGTTACTAAGTACAGCAGTAATGAATAAAATCATAGAAGGGGTGAATTAAACAGTCTTTTCAAAATGGATAACGGCATTCAGTACAAAAGATGTACACATACAGACGGGAGATAAATACTACCTGTCAATTTTTGGGGGCTATGAGGGACATAAACATAATTGTATGTCAGATTTAGAAAATCCAGAAAAATCTCCATTAAAAGTAGGCCACAATCATATGTTACTCTCAGTGTATGTGGATGGAGCTAGATTTTTGAAAGGTGGAAAATACCTAACAGGATTTTCCATAGTGACTATAAAAAAGGACAAACCAATTTTAATAAAGTTACCTGGTTACGTTAGCTCAGAGAGCTGAATTAGAGGCTGTAAAGTATGTACTGCAACATTACGGTCCAGTAAATATTTACAGTGACAAGCCTATGTCATAAATTCTTTACGGTTGCATATGGCAACAATGGCAAGAAGAGGTTCCATGGACAGTGCAGGAAAACCTTTAAAACATGCTACAGTTTTAAAGGATATTTGGAATATAGTGGCACAAAATCAGTTGCAAAGGCAATTTACCTTCATAAAGGTAAAAGCACATCAGCACACAAATAATGTAGATGCACAAGCTAATGCACTGCCAGATGTCAAAGTAAAGAAGCAGCAGAAAAGGGAGACATTTTATACGTAGAAGAGACTGAGGGAAAATTACAGACAGTAGAAGTCAGAGTTCTGACATCAGAATATCCAATGGATGAGGATTTGGGAAAATCCCAAGTAGAAAGGGGAAACCAGAGGAACTTCAGCAATGCATGCTGGAGAGAAATGGGACAGATGTGTCTTATTATGTATACAGGACTTTAAAAGGTTTAAGCTTACCATTCATTCTGTATCATTTGGCCAAACACCTGGTAAAATACAATCATCAAATCTTAGGACGTGTGGGAACAGAAAATTTGTGTTCAAGTAGTTAAAGAAAAGTACTGAAATCCAAATTTAAAATGGTTATGTAAAATGGTGCAAGATGAATGTCTGATTTGTCTACAGGCTAATGTAGGAGTTAAAAAAACTCAGTTGCATAGAGTTCTAGCAGCTGATAGACCATGGTATGCAGTACAAATAGATTATGCAGGGCCACTGTCACTGGCAAAGGGCAGATAGCACTACTTGCTGGTGGTAGTGGATGCGTTTTCAAAATGGGTTGAAACATTTCTGAGAAAAAGCATGACAGCTAAAGTTACTGCAGAAGCATTATGGAAAAACATTTTTGTATGGTGGGGATGGCCACGCATTATCAAATCTGATAATATGCTACAGTTTATTAACACATTAATAAAGGAAATGTGCAACATTTTGGAAATTCAGCAAAGATTTCATGTTCCATTTCATCTACATTCCAATGGAATAGTGGAAGGAATAAACCGAACAATAAAGGAAAGGCTTAAAATGACATATTTAGAAAAGGGAAACAATTGGGTTAAACATGTACTGGGAATTCTGATGGGAATCAGAGCCACACCCATTAGCAAAACAGGCATTTCACCATTTGAGGTGATGACAGGCAGAAAAATGCCACTGATGTTTCTATTTGATCTAGATGTAATAGGAGAAAGGCAACTAATGGAGTCTGCACAACATCAAAAATGGTTAAAAGACTTACAGGAAAGTACGCAATGGTATAGCCAGAAAGCAAGCATTACATTTATGGAAAAAGGTCCCAGTACTACCAGAAGAAAAACAATTACTAATTGGTACCACGGTATTCATAAATAAAAAACAAAAAGGGGGACCATAGGATAGTAACTGGCAGAGTCCTTTTGAAATAATGGAACAAGTGGGGCCCTTAGTGTACAAAGTAATAAAACATAAAAAAGGGAAAGAAAACTATGTTAGTGCATAGAGATCAATGTAAAGTAATAAAGGACAAGGTTACTGATAAATGGATAAGTAAAATATTATCTGTTTTACAGGTTGTGAGAGAAAAAATGAGAATCAGCATTATCTGCACGATTTTTGTTCTAGAAAAGTACAGACAAGAAATATTAAAGAATGGATACTAGATTTCAACACTTTTACGGTGATGCAAATGGCAT
This sequence comes from Protopterus annectens, assembly GCF_019279795.1. Taxonomy (NCBI): domain Eukaryota; kingdom Metazoa; phylum Chordata; order Ceratodontiformes; family Protopteridae; genus Protopterus; species Protopterus annectens. The sequence continues at coordinate 639,474,909 of NC_056736.1, forward strand.
ATACATAAATAAACAATGCAAGTAATTGTTGGGTATGTACACCTGTACTCACGGCTAGAGATGGAATAAAATTTAGGGCAGTACCTATGACTTTAAAAGAAGCTCTACAAATTCTAAATGAGAGTAGGATCTGTAGTAACAAGATTTGGCTTAAACCCCCCACATTAAAAGTAGAGTATGTCCCTAAAGGAAGTATATGTATACAACAATTTGGGGAACAGTTTATGGGAGCAGTACCTGTAATATTAGTCTATCTAAGGAGTGTTTTAATAAAAAAAAATAACACCAATGGGAAGTGAGTATCAGAAAGGACTGCGAGAACTAGTCATGGCTGAAACGTTATCAGAAGCAAGCCAGCTAGCTAAAACAGAATATAATTAGACAGACTGGAGAAATTGCAGTACAGAAGACACCTCACATTTTAAAAGGTGATAGAAAATCCATGTTAAGAGTTGTAGAATACAGAATAAGTGGAACTACAGGTAATGATGAAAATGTGTTAAAGTTTGCAAATAATTTAGAAAAAAAATAAACAAAATAATCCCATAAGTATGTCATGTGAAGGGGAATATTACATATATATGGGCCCAAAGCCTATAAGTGGATGCCTACAGATTGGATTTGTTATGTGGGTTATGTAATACCCATAATGAGAATCTCAAGTAATTTGTCAGCAGGAAAAATAAGAAATGCAAGACAAAAAAGGGAATTTGTAAATAACATAGGAAATCTAGACCAATCTTGGATCTATAATCATGACATTAATGCAGTAAGTGAAAAGGGTTTAAAGCATATGGACTTGGAGGATTATGTAATATCAGGGGCTGTAATGCTTCCCTGGTATGGGGTACCAAAAGCCATATGGGAGTTAAGAAAGTTAATGAAGTGTTGGCAAATGCTACATATGGGGCTATTTCAGACATTACAGTAGAAATGACAGCAATGAGAACTATGGTCCTCCAAAACAGAATGGCACTTGATTACTTGTTAGTCTCCCAGGGGGGTACTTGCACATTAATAGGTGAGGAATGCTGTACATATATTCCAGATAACTCCGAATCAATACAAAGACATCTAGATTGTATAGCAGAGATTTCAGAAAAATCCAGGAAAACCTGGAACACTGATTTGAGTGACTGGTTAAGCTGTTTATTTTCTGGATGGTGGGGTACCCTCATCTCAGCATTAATTGCATTTACTGTCATTATCTTCTTAATTATGATAACATGTATGTGTGTTACAATCTGTATTAATAAAACTGTCAAGTAACTGTCATTAATCATGAAGAAGCTGTCTTAACTGCAGCAATTGAAGAAACTGTGTCAAACACAGCAATGCAGAAGAGTATATTTTTATATAGCTTAATAAAACAAACGGGGAATTTGATAGATATTGTATAAAGTAAAATGTTTTTTTCCCCAAAGCAGAAATGTAACAACATATGCAAGGCTTAAACTGTGAATTAACACAAAGATAAAAAAGACAGCTATCTAGCACAGCAGCTAGCTATGTGACAGTTTCATAGAAAAATCTATTAATTATGTTTAGTATAGCAACATGTGTCTGTGGGCTTAACTTATTTAACAGTAAATGGCATCCTGTGTGATAAACATCGAGGCTTAAAAGTGTATCATGTCTGTGATGCCCGTGCCCTGGCCCAGCAATCAAGAAGCCTCAATCCTCACCACTAACATCAGTGAGGGGTGTCTCATAGAGGAGGAAAGGATAACAAATACACACAGTAAAGTGCAATTTCCCTTAAGAGCACACAGAGATCACAGTCAGTCCAGGGCTGGTCGCTCCCTTGCTCTCCAGGTCCCCAATAAGACTCCCCACTGGCACAGTATTGGGTCCAGATCTCAGCCTAGTGGGCAAGCTAAAACCTCCAGCACCCTCTCTGTCTAACCAGTGCTTCATGTCCCTGCCCAAGTAGCTGACACACACACACACACACACACACACACACACACACACACACACACACACACACACACACACACACACACACACACACTTTGAGAAGAGTTTATACAACCACACAGACACTCCTGGGGAAGGCTGGCACAGGCTCTCCAGCTGTGCCCCTTTTTCCCAGACTATATGGTAGTACCAGCTGCCACCACCCACTATTTATCAGCTACTCAAAGGCCCTTAAAAGGGTGTCCAATTATTACTGTGCAATATTATTATCCAATTGGTAGTATAGCCCAGGGCTAAAGCTTTTAGAGTGGTTTTGTACAATTTTACCAAAGGCATGCAAGTACTCTAAAGAGCTTAAATTATCTCTACAAAAATAGCCACAGTTGAAAGGGTTTTAAAAATATTTAATAACAAATAGTCAAAACACAAGACAATACTTTTTACTACACAGTGCTAGTCAAGAGATCAGAGATCACAGAGAAATACTTTAAATAATTCAGTAGTACAGTTCTGACATCACAGAAAAACACTTAGTCTAATATTTCTAGTTTCTAGCTATTTCTAAAAGGAAAACACAAGTCTAAGATAAACTTACGTATAGAGCAAGACCGTGCTGATGAGTTGGATAGTCAAGACAAAAATGCTTAATGCTCTCTGATTCTTTCTGTTTTTAAAATCACATTCCTGGTTCACATTACATCATTCTTCACACTTCCCTCGGTTCCCAGGCTAACAGAAACTACATTTACATTCTTCACCTCTGGGCAGAAACCATAGCAATAAAGGACATGTATGCATGTAAATTCTGGCCATTAACTCTGGCCTTAAAACAATAGCAAGAATTCCTTCATCTAGACTGACCAGAGCTGTGTTTACATCAAAGGGCCACAACATGCTTTACTTGGTCAGTAGAGTGCACTGTTGTTACATTTTTTCCAGTTCCACATGTAACACTACTTTTACCATTTAAGACAACAAGCCTGTGGTTTGCATTAATATTTACAGATGACAGAATTATCTCCAAATTTCTATCTGGCTAGGCTGGCAGCCTTCACCTATCTTCACCCAATCTTCTCAATGTCTTACAGAAATAGATGTTGTAAATACTAAAAAGGAAATGTTTGACAGTTAAAAATTGAGCCACAAGGACTTCACATAAACCACTCAGAGACATTTCAAAGACATTAATGAGGAACTGAAACTGGTAAAGTCAAGACTATAAACCACAGACACACTAAAAATGTGTTGTGATGGTTATTAAAAAGACATATAAACCAGAGACTATTTTTCTGTCTTTAGGACATCTTGTATTGAGAGTCATTTAGATGGAGGCATGTGTTGTCTTGCAAGTTATGTTATAATGAATTGAAATATCTTGAAATAAGTGTTTGCTCAGCTATTATAATAAAACAGTTTAGCATGAATATAGTTATGCAGAGTCAGTCTGTTTGCTATTTTAACAGCCTTGATGCAGAAAAAGCACTTTTCAGAGTAAGCTGGGACTTTATGAGCAGGGTTATGGAAGTATTTGTATCTCTGATAAAATTATAAGGTTGATTAGAAGGATATATAAGGGATCAGAGATGAAAATTAAAGTGGGCATGGTCTTCTCTGACCATTTCTGCTTGAGCAGAGGAACCAGGCAGGGGTGTCCTCTTTCCCCTTTGTTATTTGCATGATATTTAGAACCACTGGCAAAGAAAATAAGGGAACCAGAAATTCAAGGATATAATTAGTATGGTAGTGAAGAAATGCTGGCTCTATTTGCAGATAATATTATTTTATACCTGACAAAACCAGAAAAGGACATCACAGTGTTGTGGAACATTTTGAGAGAGTTTTAAATCTTTGGGGGATACAAAATTAATGAAGCTAAAACAAAGGCAATGTGGTAAATTATGTAACCACACGCTAATTGGTTCAGCAATATCCATATTTATTGGGACATGATAAAATGAATTATTGAGGAGTATGGATTAAAAATAATTCCAGTGTGGCAGCTAAGGATATGTGGGAAGAAACTAAACAAAAGGTAATACAAACAACTGAGAAATTAGAAGCTCCGTTATATGGATAAGGATAGTAAGATACAAGCAGTTAAAAGTTGTTAGTCCCTTTGGTCTTATATACAGGTCAGGCATATTTTTATCAATAAGAAGAAAAGTTGTGGTTATCAATTAATAAAGAGCTGAAGGATTTTATCTGGGTAGGGAAGTTGGCAAGAGTTAAGTGGAATAAGCTGATTCTTCCAATAGAACAAGGAGGATTGGGACTACCCAATTTAAAGTGGTATTTCAGAGCTACTCAGTTAAGTCTCCTATACATACCACAAGCAGAAACCTATAATTAAAAGTGAAAGGGGATGATGATGAAGCAGGGGGAATCTCAAGAAACAAGTAGAGACTGGAATTTTGGATGCAGATCTTTAAGGTGAATAACAATAATCATACAAAATATTATATTCATAAAGTAGCAGAAAGTATTCTAAGAACTAACCCAACACAGGAATGGAGAAAAGAGATTCTGCCAATAGGGATGACTGCAATTAGGGATTCAGACAATAGGCAAGAAAGGGCTGGAATTTACTGGAGAAAACTGGCAAAGGAACCAAGGTATTGGGAGAAAATAACTAGAGAGGGAAAGGTAATAGAATGGGGAGATGCCAAGAATTTATTTGGACTACAAGTTAGAGATTGTCTACCCTATCAAGGATTGATATCAGAGTATAGGCAAAGAGAAAGAAATAGGATGGTCCTAAATGAAAGACCAGCACTGGCAGAGTTTTTAGTAGAATCCAGAACAGAAGCTGTCTTTAAAAAAGGAATAATTATTACAGCATATAATATATTGCATGATAACTAAAATAATTAATCAGAGGAGGTTAGAAAGGATTTGGAAGAGAGCCTGAATAAGTAATTCCCAAAGAAACAATGGGGGATATATGTATGTCTCCCAAATATGCAACAAAATATAGAAGAATTAGGATTTTTGTTTGGGAATGTTTATATAGATACTTTTATACCACAAGTAGACTCCAGAAATTTTTTTCCTCAGTTAGACAGCAAATGTTGGAAGTATGATGGGGAAGAAAGATGTAATTACGAACATATTTTCTGGGAGTGTAACAAGTTGGCAGACTTTAAAGATTCCCTGCAGACTACTCTGTCAGAGATACTGGGTGTGCAACTTGGTGTAACTAGGGAAATGATTTTTTGAGTTATGATACAGAATCATAATTGCCTAGACATAGTAGGGCTTTGCTGAGGGTGGCCATGGTGGTGCAGTGGTCAGCGTTGCCACCTCACAGAGGTTCTCTGGTTCGATCCTCAGCTGGGGTGCCTTCTGTGCAGAGTCTGCATGTTCTCTCTGTGGTCTCGTGGGTTTCCTCTGGGTGCTCCGGTTTCCTCCCACATCCCAAAGACATGCTGTAGGTGGATTGGATACTCTAAATTGTCCCTAGGCATGAGTGTGTGTGTGTGTGTGTGTGTGTGTGTGTGTGTGTGTGTGTGTGTGTGTGTGTGTGTGTGTGTGTGTGTGTGTGTGTGTGTGTGTGTGTGTGTGTGTGTGTGTGTGTGTGTGTGTGTGTGTGCCTTCCATGGAAGGTTGAGTGCTGGGCTGGCAACTCGACACTATAAAACTCCAGTGCCAATCATAAGTGGACAGGTGATCTGCTGTGGCGACCTCTAACTGGAAAAAGCTGAAAAAAGAAGAAGAAGTGAGGCTTTGCTGAGTCCAATTATGGTGGCTGTCAAAAAAACAATTACTAGAAAATGGAAATCAAAGTCTATACCAACTGTACTAGAAGTAGTGAGTATAGTTCATAGGTTCATAGGTAGGTACTAGGCTATTGGCCCAAGGGCCTACGTATGCCTATCCAGCAAGGTTCCATAGCTTACATCACCCAAGAAAATTATTTTCCTGTGCCACTGTCCAGCAGAGACACAGAAGTGATCCCCGGGGTGTATTTCCTATTTCCCATCCACTCATCAAGATTTTTCTTGAAGAGTGCTAATGAAGAACTTTGCTTGACATAGATGGGTAGCTTGTTCCAGAGTATAGGAAGTCTCTGGGACAGGAATCTATCCCTCCAGCATGTCCTGTTTATTATGGTGACAAGGTTTAGGTCCCTAGAGCATGTAGCTCGGAGGGATTGGGAATTCTTTAGGTGTCCAACAGCTCTGGGTTTGACACAGCTTTATATGTTAGGCAGAGATCACCTCGGTGTAGGCGATATGCTACGGAGTAAAGCTGGAGTTTTTTGAAGTGGTCAGTTTAGGGCATTTGTTTGAGGCCAGTAATCCTCTTTGTGAGGTACTTCTGTAGCCTTTCCAGCTGCTGCAGATGTCTTGTGAGGTACATTCCAAAAGGGGCGTTGTACTCTATAATGGGTCTAATGAGTGATGAGTAGAGGGGAACAATGACCTCTTTTTTCCTGGATGAGAACCCTTTTATGTTGAGGTGTGCCATGTAGAAGGACTTCCTGACTACTGTGGCGATGTGACTATCAAAGGAGAGACTACTGTCCACCTGGGTCGCAAGGTCTTTTATCACGCATTTGGTGTTAAGTAGATTGCTGCCTATGTGGTAGTTCATGGGTACAGAGTTTTTACCAAAAGGGATGACTCTGCACTTTTTGGCATTGAGCTTGAGGCCATGGTTCTGACACCAGGCATCTGTCTCAGTGAGGCCCTTCTGTAGGATGTCCACATCATTTGGGGACTTGACTATGGCTCCTAGTTTGCAGTCATCTGCTAACTTCATTAGCCAGAGGCCTTCTGTGTTAGCCTGTACTTCAGAGAAGTAGATACCAAACAGGAGAGGTCCCAGGACAGAACCCTGTGGTACTCCACTTGTCACTGCTTTGAAGTCATATTTGAATTCTGCAACTTTTACAGTGTGGGTTCTGTCAGTGAGCCAGTTGGCAACCCATCTTGTGACATAGGGATTTATACCTAGTTTAGTGAGTTTAGCTATAATTCCAGAATGGGAGATGGTGTTGAAAGCCTTGGCGAGGTCAAGATAGGCTGTGTGAACCACCTTACCCTCATCCACGGCTTTGGTGACTGCCTCAAAAAAGTCGATCAGGTTCAGGAGGCATGATCTGCCTTTCACAAACCCGAACTGGGTGGGATCCAGAGTTTGGAGGTTACCAATGTCTTTGTTTATGAGTTCCATGATGATACGTTCCATAGCCTTGCAGACCAGGCTCGTCAGGCTAATAGGTTGATAGTTCCCGGGATCAGTGGTGGCTCCCCCTTTGTGGAGTGGGATAACTGTTGCTGTGCTCCATTCAGTGGGCACAAAGCCTGATGCGAGGCTATTATTGAACATGGTGCTTAAGTGGGGAGCCAGTTTGTTCTGAAGTTCGTGTAAAATGCAGCCTGGGATGTTGTCCAGTCCCATGGATGCTGTGTTTTTGGCTTTAGAGAGTGCAGCTTTTACCTGCATAGTTGTGATTACAGGGACTCTGCAGTAACAGAAATAAACAGGAATTGGAATATTTAAAAAAGGGTAGGACAAACTACATAGGAAAAAATAGGAATTGTGGGAACAATACACACAGGGGAGGAACGAGGTTTAAAATAAGGCAGGATATGAATGAGCTATGTAATGTTTGACTGACAAGGATTGGGTAGATTTTAAGTGATGTATAATTTTTGCAACTAGGACTGTGTTGATATGGTTTATGATGTAAAATGCGTGCATCTGGGATTATGTCAATATGGTTTGTTTTCATTTATGTAAATGTATGATTGCCTATGTCATGAGTGATAATTTAATAAAAATGCTTCTTGTTAAAAAAACAGGTAGTGAGAAAAGGGTAGGAATAGATTACATTAAAGAATGGAAATTGTGACAATAATACATACCGAAAAATGTTTTTGGAGGAAGAATGAAGTTTAAGAGAAGGCAGAAATTGAACAAATTAAGTAACGTTGCTTTAATTATATGATATATAACAATATATGTAATGTATAATATTTGTAAGTGTGAACTCGTTAGTATGGTTTGATTGCTTTTGTATAAATATAAGATTGACTATGTTGCAAGTGATAACTGAATAAAGGTGTTTAAAAAAAAAAAACAAATGTTCCCAATTGCTTCTTTCTTCCCCATCACACCTCCAACATTTCCCAGCTACCTGGGGATACATTCTTTGGGATCTGGTTGGGGTTTAAAAATACCTATGCTAAGCACACCTCCAAGCAAAAATCCTAAATCGTCTAGACTTTCTTGCATACTTGGGAGCCATACATATGTCCTCCAATTGTTTCCTTGTGAATTGCTTATCCTGTCTCTGTCCCCAATATTTTCTAACCTTCTCTGATTGATTCCTGTAGTTATTGTGCAATATTTTATATCCCTACTAATTACCTATTTTTAACAGCAACTTCCATTCTATATTCAACTAAGAATTCTGCCAGAGCAGGTCTTCCACTCAGGATTCCCTTTTCTATTTCTCTTTGCTTATGCACTGATAGCAAACCCTAATAGTATAGGCAGTCTATAGCCTGTAGTCCAAATGTCCTCTTCGCCTCTTCCCATTCTATTAAATTTCCCTCTCTTGTTATTTGCATCCAATATCTTGGTGCAGCAGTAGTGTTGTTGCCTCACAGCAAGAGGTTCTCCCGTTCGATTCTCAGCTAGTGTGCGGGGAGTGCCTTCTGTGTGGAGTCTGCATGTCCTCCCCGCGGGTCGAGTGGCGTTCCGAAAGACATGCGTGAATGGGCGTGCCTTCGTTGAAGGTTGGGCGTCGAGCTGGAAACTTGGCACCGTGAAAATCCACTACCAAACATTAGCAGACCGGAGTTCCACTGTGGCGACCCCTAACCGGGATAAGCCGAAAGACACAACAACAACAACTTAGTTCTCAGAAAACTTTCTGCTATTTTATGAATATAATATTTTATATGGTTGTTGTTATTCTTAAGGATCTGATCCCAAAATCTCAATGTCCTTTTTTTTGAACAAAAACATCTCTATTAAATTATCACTTATGAGATAGGCAATCATACATTTATGTAAATGAAAACAAACCATAGTGACATAATCTTAGTTGCAAGCATTGCACATTACAAACCATATTGGCATAATTTTAGTTGCAAACATTATATATCACTTATAATCTACCCAGTCATTGTCCATCAAACATTATATAGCTCATTTAAATCCTGCCTTCTTTTAAATCGCATTCCTCCCCTGTATGTATTGTTCCTACAATTTCTGTTTTTCTATAGATCCCAATTCCAGTTGTTTTATCTCTGGTACTGTATTCACTACTTCTATTACAGTTGGTTTAGACTTTGATTTCATATTCTAGTAATTGCTTTTTTGGCAGCCACCATAATGAGACTTAATAAGGCCTTACCTTGTCTAGACAATTCTGATTCTGTATCATAGCTCAGAAAAATCATTTCCCTAGATACACAAATTTGCTCACACGAAATCTCTGATAGAGTAGTCTGCAGGGGATCTTTGAAGTCTGCCAAATCATTACATTCCCAGAAAATATTTTTAAACACCTTTATTGAATTATCACTTGTTTGTGACATAGGCACATTTACATTTATATAAAAGTAATGAAACTGTATTATGAAGTTAAAATTAACAAACATTATGCTTCACGTATATTGCTATATATCCTATAACCTAAGTAACATTACATAAATTATTCAATTTCTACCCTTTTTTAAGCAAGACACATCTTTATTAAACCATCACTTATGACATAAGTAACCATACATTTACATAAATGAGAACAAACCACACTGACACAATCCTAGTTGCAAGCATTTTACATCACAAACCATACTGACACAATCTGAGTTGCAAACATTATACATCACTTATAATGTACCCAATCATTTTCAGTAAAACATTACACAGCTCTTTTTTAGTCCTGCTTTATTTTAAGCCTCACTCCTTCTCTGTATGTATTGTTCTCACAATTCCCATTTATCCCATCTAGTTTGCTCCTACCTTTTTCTAAAGATCTCAGTTCCAGCTGTTTTATCTCTGTTACTATATTCGTTACTTCTAATATAGTTGGTTTAGATTTCGATTTCTATTTTCTAGTAATTGCTTTTTTGGCAGCCACTATAATTAGACACACCAAGGTCTTACCGTGTCTAGGCAATTCTAATTCTGTATCACAGCTCAGAAAAGTCATCTCCCTCACCACACCAATCTGCCCACCCTGCATCTCCAACAGTGCATCCAGCAGGGAATCCTTAACGTCTGCCAAATCACTGCACTTCCAGAAAATATGTTCCCAATTACCTCTTTCTTCTCGGTCACACCTCCAGCATTTGCTATCTACCTGACCAAAATGTCTCTGGAGTCTACTTGGGGTATAAAAATATCTATGTAAAGCTTTCCAAGCAAAAATCCTAAATCTTCTAAATTTTTTTTTTTGCATATTTGGGAGACATACGTATATCATCCCATTGTTTCTTTGTGAATTGCTTATCCAATCTCTCTTTCCAATCCTTTCTAACCTCCTCTGATTGATTCTTATAGTTATCAGGCAATATTTATATGCTCTACTAATTATTCCTTTTTAATGACAGATTCTGTTCTAGATTCTACTAAAAACTCTACCTATGCTGGCCTTTCATTTAGCCCCCCCCCTATTTCTTCCTCTATGCCTATACTCTGTCAATCCTTGATAGGGAAGGTAATCCCTAACCTGCACTCCAAATAAATTATTGACATCTTCCATTCTATCATCTTTCCCTGTCTAGTGATTTTCTCCCAATACCTTGCTTCCTTTGGCAGTTTTCTCCAATAAATTTCAACACTCCCAGAGAATATGTTCCCAATTACCACCTTCTTCCCCATCATATCTCCAATATTTGCTGTCTACCTGAGGAACATTTTTATGTAGTCTACTTGGGATATAAAAATACCTATGTAAACATTTTCAAGCAAAAATTCTAACTCTTCTTGATTTTGTTGCATATTTGCGAGTCATAGAGATATCCCACATTTTGAATTGCTTATCCAATCTCTCTTCCCAATAATTTCTAATCTCTTTTGATTGATTCTTATAGTTATCATGCAATATTTTATATAGTCTACTAATTATTCCTTTTTCAACAACAGCTTCCTTTCTAGATTCTACTAAAAACTCCACAAGTATTACTCTTTCATTTAGGAACCCCCCTATTTCTTTTTCTTTGTCTGTAGTCTGATATCAGTACTTGATAGAGAATGCAATCTCTAACCTGCGGTCCAAATAAATTCTTGACATCTTCCCATTCTGTTACCTTTCCCTCTCTAGTTATTTGCTCCCAATACCTTGGTTAATTTGCCAGTTTTATCCAATAAATTCCAGCCCCCTCTTGCGTGTTGTCTATATCCCTAATTGCAGTCATCCCTGTTGTCAGAATCTCCTTTCTCCATTTCCATGTTGGGTTAATTCTTAGAATACCTTTTGCTACTTTATGAATATAATATTGTGTATGATGATTGTTATTCTCCTTAAAGATATCCATCCAAAATCCTAGTCTCTCTTTGTTTCTTGAGCGTCTCTCCTGTTTCATCATTATCCCTTTCCACTTTGAATTATAGGTTTCTGCTTGTGCTATGTATATGAGCCTTAACTGTGTAGCTCTGAAATACCCCTTCAAACTGGGTAATCCCAGTCCACCTTGTTCTATCAGAAGAATCAGGTTATCTCTCTTGACTCTTGCCGTCTTCCACTTCCAGATAAAATCCTTCAGCTCTTTATTAATTGCTATCCACAACTTCTCCTCTGGTTGATAAAAATATGCCTGACCAGTGTATAAGACTAATGGGACTAAAAACATTTTAACTGATTGTATCTTGCTATCCATATTCATATAACAGAGCTTCCAATTTCTCAGTTTTTGTATTAATTTGTTTAGTCTCTTCCCACATAACCTTAGTTGCAACACTGGAATAATTTTTAATCCAGATTTCTAAGTGCTTCATTTTATCATGCCCCTATAAATATGGATATTGCTGAACTAATTAATGTGTGGGTACATAATTTACAGCTATTGCCATTGCTTTTGCTTCATTAATTTTGTATCCTGAAAAGATTTTAAACTGTCTCAAAATGTTCCACAACACTAAAATGTCCTTCTCTGGTTTTATAAGGTATAAAATAATATCATCTGCAAATAGAGGCAACTTTTCTTGACTGCCGTACCAATTATATCATTGAATTTCTGAGTCCCTTAGTTTCTTTGCCAGTGGTTCTAAATATAATGCAAATGACAAAGTGGAAAGAGGACACTCCTGCCTGGTTCCTCTTTTCAAGCAGAAACTATCAGAGATGAACCTCCCATTTTAATCTTCACTTCCATTCCCTCACATATCCTTCTAATCAACTGTAAAAGTTTATCAGAGAATGAACATTCTTCCATTGCTCTGCACATAAAGTCCCAGCTTACCCTGTCAAATGCCTTCTTCGCTTCGAGACCCACCAACAACAGTGTTATTTTCTTACATTCTGCTTCTATCTGGATCATCAATGTTCTGTTAATGTTGTCAAATGTTTGCCTCCCCTCCACAAAATCACATCGGTACATATTTCTCCATTTTGGCATCAATTTGTCATTCTTTTAGCCATTATAGACATAAACAGTTTTTAATCATGGATCTTTACCCTCTTTAGGTATTACAGCTGCAGCAGCTTTCTTCCAATATGTTGGTACTTCTCCTCCTCTTAAAATACTGCTAAATACTGTTAAACAAATCCTTCCAGATCTTTACCATTTTTTTTCCATTCTAGCTTCCAAACTTCCACTGGAATGCCACTAGTCCTGAGGACTTTCCTGCAGATTGATTATACATCACCATTTGTATCTTATCTCCTCCAATCCTGTTAGTAATTGAGCATCATCTACCTCTAATCTGGACATATTTCATTCTTCCACAAACATTTTCATTTGCATCTTTTCTTGATTTCCATATTTCTTTGCTTTATAGAAACTTTCATAGAATTTACAAAATATTTTGAATACCTCTACAGGAGCTCTTATCTTTCTTGTTGTAGGCTTCCTAAGCTTGATGACAGCCCTTTCTACTTTCTGTTGCCTGAGTCATTGTGCTAAAAGTTGTTATGCTCTAGAGTTATTAGCAAAAACAGTTGCTTAAGAACAGTCTTTCTAAACTTGTGCATATTATCAAGGTAATCCCTTATTTTCTGTTTAACATTATGGAGTTGCTCCTCTTTTTTTCTGTGAGATTTGCCTTATTCTGGAATACTTTAACATTTGTCAATCCCTCCAAATAATTATTGTTACTTCTTAACCATATTTCCCTTTCTTTTGTTTCCACCTTATTTTTAAGCTCCACTTTAATTTTATCCCACTTCCTAGCTATATTTACAGAAAAAAATTCTCTCTCTTCTAACAGGTCCTGAATAATTTCCACTACCCATTCCTTAAATTCCTGTCTTTTCAACAGATAGGTGAGACAGTGCCAGTGTCTCATTTTATTTCATTACCCTGTGTTTTTATTTTAGTTATTTTTGGCACATGATCTGAAATGGTTATTGGGTGCTTATCAAGACTTTCATTTAAATTCAGATGTTCCTGTGAAATGTAAATTCTGTCTAGACTAGCCCATTTTTTGTATCTTGGGGAATAATATGTAACTTCACTCCGAACTCCTAGTGCTGAATTCACATCGTCCATGCAAAATATTTTCATAAAGTTCTTCAAAAATCTACCCTCCTTTGTTATATTTTCCCTTCTGAGCTGCCAGACACATCTTCACTGCTGCAAATGAAATTCCAGTCCCCATCTATAAGTAATATTTCTTTCTGAAAGCTGATTATTTCGCCCAGAATGTTCCTAAGCTCCACTGTAGCAGTTTTAGGCAGAATGTAAATATATGCCAGTGTAATCCTCCTCCCTTGCCAGTGGCCCCTTAGTACTACAAATCTACCAGTATTATCTTTTTTGTCCTCTTCTATCACTATCGGAGCTCCTCTTGTGATTAATATAAGTACTCCTCTTTTCATTTGTCCCAGATATTCTGCTGAATAACCATCCTGAAAACCTATCTATTAAATTCACATGTTCAGTTTCTTTCCAAGTGTGTTTCCTGTAGCATAGCTATTTGCACTCTATATTTTTATATAGTTCACCACTCTTTCTTTTTTTGTGTTTATCTATGAGATCATTGATATTTAAAGGCATTACAGAAACCATTATTGTGTTAAAAAGTTATTATTCCCACCTTTTATGTGTAACAGCCTTTTTGTTAAGTGTCTAGTTCCAGTTTTGTGTTACAAGCATATACTGTTTGACATGTTGATCTTTTATACAGTTGTTTCTTGTCATATCCATTTGAGACTATGTCACATTTTACAATTTTTTGTTTTATTGAAAGCCCTCAGAAAAAATGCTTCTGCAATACCCCCTAAAACCTATTAACTTAATGCTAGCACACAACACTATGTACATCTTCAAATATTGAAGTTTTACTCTTCTAATAGGAACATGTGTCCCAAACTGACAGCCACACTGATAGACTTTGGTTAACCTATAAGAAAGGTTATCCATGCTAAGACTCATGGTACAGTCTATACTTCTTCTAAGTGCTGTCTAGTTTTGTCTTATCTTTACAGCTCTCCAAACTGGAAAAACACATGGATACTTACATAAAACATTATCTCCTAGCTGTTTCTCTTTATCAGATTGCCTCCATAGAGACACGAGGACCAGACACAAAGTTGCTACTAAACATGCATTTATTTTCTTGAAAGAAAAAGCTTTATATTATTCAATGTTCTTTTTCATTTACTTGCTTTCTCTTAAAACGTGTTATTAGATCAAACTGAGGGCATTAATCAAGTCATTCTCATATGCAAGAATGCAAAAAAGTATATCAATTTTGCTTTCATCATGCTCTTTTGCTCGGACTTTATTTTTTTACATTGCAGTGCGTACATTTCATAAAACTAAACAAGGAGGAGAGAAGGGAGAAAGAAAAAAAACAGGATCACCTCTTTACATTAGTATCCCCATTACACTTAAAAATAACTGACAAAACTTTATAGTATGCAAAGAAAATCATGCACTATAAAAATATTACTTTTAAGGAAAAATTTACTTTACTTGCAGTTAACTTTCTCCCTCCTCTTACCCTCCCCTAAGTATTTTTTCCAAAAATTAATGACATGAAGTGGACCTTAAACTTTAGAGTCACCTACAAGTTTAACAAAGTCAAAAAAGTACAATATTTCCTGGGGAATGCCACTGCAGTACATGTGATGGCCCAAAGAACTGTGGGTGTCAATAGGTCACACACATGGATGTCAATGAGGGTCATATATCCACCACCAGCCTCACCCAGCAGGACAGGTGTAGATGACCATGAAGAAAGGCCAGGCTAAGGCCCCCAAATGATGGCAATGGTGAACAGCCCCCCTCCAGACCTACAAAGACATATTACAACAGGTCTGCCAATTGCATTCCAGTTCTCCCTCAAATTGTTTTTATTTTTCAAATACATTTGAATGAATTCCATAGTATTTATACATAACATCTTAAATAACTATGTACACTATTTACATTAGCCTGACACTATAACAGATCTTAATGTATACAGTTCATAGATTCATAGGTTCATAGATAGGTACTAGGCTATCTGCCCAAAGGCATTTATAAGCCTAGCCAGAATATGTTGGCTTTCACTGCCCCCTTAGATTAGTTCCCTTTGCCTCTGTCCAGCAGAGCCACTGAAGTGATCCCCGGGGTAAACTTTCTGTTTCCAATCCACTCGTCAAGGTTTCTCTTGAAGAGTGTTAGTGAGGAGCTCTGCCTAATATAGATTGGAATCTTGTTCCAAAGCATGGGAAGTCTCTGGGACAGGAATCTATTCCTCCAGCATGTCCTATTTATTGTTATGGTGAGGTTTAGATCCCTAGAGTGTGTGGCTCGAGGGGATATGATTTTCTTTAGGTGGAGCATGTCCATCAATTCTGGGTTGGACATGGCCTTGTATGTCAGGCAGAGATCACCTCTGAGTAGGCAGTATGCAACCGAGTACAGCTGGAGTTTCTTCAGTCAAGCTGCATAGGGCATCTGTTTGAGGCCAGTGATCCTCTTGGTGAGGTACTTCTGTGGTCTTTCCAGCTGTTGCAGGTGTCTTGTAAGGTGCATCCCAAATGGGGCATTGTACTCTATGATGGGTCTGATGAGTGATGAGTAGAGGGGCACAATGACCTCTTTTGATCTGGATGTGAATCCTTTTGTGATTAGGTGGGTCACATAGAAGGATTTTCTAACCACTTTGGCAATGTGATTATCAAAGGAGAGGTTACTATCTACTTGGGTCCCCAGATCCCTTATTATTTCTTCCGTATTTAGGGGACTACCACATATGTGGTAGTTTGTGGGTACTTTATTTTTTCCAAAGGGGATAACTATGCACTTTTTGGCATTTAGCTTGAGGCCATGATTCTGACACCAGGTATCCGTCTCAATGAGATCCTTTTGGAGGATGTCTGTGTCTGAGTCAATTATAGCCCCTAGTTTGCAGTCATCTGCAAACTTGGTCAGCCATAGTCCTCCTGTGCTTGCCTGTACCACTGGGAAGTATATGCCGTACAAGAGGGGTCCTAGGACTGAGCCCTGGGGAATGCCACTTGTAACTGGTTTAGAGTCGGACCTAGCTCCCACAACTCTCACCATGTGGGTTCTGTCCATGAGCCAGTTGGCAACCCATCTTGTGACATAGGGGTTTATGTTCAGACTAGTGAGCTTGTCTATAATACCAGAATGGGGAATGATGTCAAAGGCCTTTGCGAGGTCTAGGTAGGCTGTGTGTACCATCTTTCCCTTGTCTATAGCCTTGGTAACTGTCTCAAAGAAGTCCACCAGGTTTAGGAGCCATGATCTGCCCTTAACAAAGCCGAACTGGGTAGGGTCCAGTGTTTGGAGGTTTCCAGTGTCTCTGTTAATGAGTTCCATGATGATGCGCTCCATAACCTTGCAGACCAAGCTAGTCAGGCTTATAGGGCGATAGTTTCCAGGGTCTGTTGTGGCTCCACCTTTGTGGACCGGAATAACCATTGCTGTGCACCACTCTATGGGTACATAGCCTGTGGAGAGGCTGAGTTTGAACAGTGTGTTTAGGTGAGGGGTTAGCTTGTTTTTGAGCTCATGTAGGATGCAGCCTGGGACACCGTCCGTTCCCATTGATGTTGTCTTTTTGGCTTTGGAGAGGGCTGTTTTAACCTGAGTGTCTGTGATTTCAGGGGCTCTATATTCTTCTGGTATGGTTATGGGCCCTTTTGAGGGTGAGAGGGGGGTGGAGTTTGCACTGAACCTGTTTGCCAGGATGTTGCGATATTGGTTGGTTCAGTGCATTTTGTGCCATTCTGCACTAACTCCTAGCAGATCTGAGCATTGTCACTTAGCTTCTTGACATAGCTAAAGAATGCCTTGTGGTTACTTTATAAGGATGTCCAATCCATTATCAGAGTGTCTAATCAGTTATTGTATAGTGTCAATCAATGATAAGACTTTTCCCCAAGGGTCATTGATAAATAGCTTTGGATAAATTCTTAGTTCTTTAATTTTAATTTCCAATAATGCTGTGGTCTTCAGTAGGCTGTAGAAGTCTTCCAAAGTTGGTATTGTGTTTGTATTCCATCTTCTTGTTATACACTTCCTTGAAATTGCAAGTATAGTCCATACTAGATACATGTTTAACCTATTCAAATGAGGACCTTCATTCACATTTAATAATACAAGAGCTTTAGTTAAATAAAATGATTCATTAAATAAAGCTTGTAGAAAGTTATTAATACCATTCCAAAATGGCTTAATTTTAAAGCAATCAAAGAAAATGTGGTTCCAATTTGCATTGTGTACTTGCTCACATGTCCAACATATTCCTTTTATGGAAGAACTAATTTTATTGATTCTGTCTGGGGTTAAGAATGCGCTGTGCAAGAATTTCCAATTAAAAACTTTCCAGTATTGTGTAAAGGATGTATATTTTTTTCGATAATAAGATATTTGTTCTAATATCTTCAGTTAACTGTACTAAGTGTCCTTTTGTTATATATTTCCAATATGAGGTTTTGGGTGTTGTTTTATAGTTTATCAATATTTTGTAAAATTTTGAAAAACTGTTTCCCATGTTAAAGTCATTATATATGATTTCATATATGTGTTTCGTAAATTTAGGTATTTCTTTAAATGACGAATTGTTAATTATGTTACTTAAATCTTGAGAATATGACAGAATACTCTGTAAAGTCAGCCAGTCCTGTTGTGGAATTTTCTGTGTTGCTTTTATTACTTGCATATCTAAAAGTTTTAGTTCTTTGATACATTGGAGCCAACAAACAAATCCTTTATGTTCCCAGGAATTAATAATTTCTCTATATATTTGATGTGGAAAGTTCTTTGTGACTATAAATGGTGTTAAAAGATCAAGGTAAAACAGCCCCTGCCTGTACAGCAACTGCAAGGTCCCAAAATTAACCAGTTCAAAAAAACACAGACCAGCAGACTGTGGCAAGCAAAATAATTTAATGTAGTACTGAAAAGCACATAACAAAGAGAATGTTAAACAGACCAATTTCGGCTTAGATAAAGATAGCCTTCTTCAGTGCATACAAATGACAAGTGAATCACCCTCTTCCTCTTATATAATCAGCAGTTGAGGCTTAATTGGTACAATTAATATTTAAAGGTGCTCATTCAATCCAGGTGAAAATAAACCTCCCATTTAATAATCCATTTTTTCTCCATGTTATTAAGGGTCTGATGCCATCCAAACCTATTAGATCTGCTTCCCCTAATCTGATCAATAATAGTAAAATAAAAGGACGCATTAGTATGTACAACAGTATGTTTATAAAGTGCATTGGTGATTCTCTGATGTCTGATGTCACTAAAGTGCTTAGCAATCCTAAACTTGACTAGACATGAAGTCTGGCCAATATAAAAACGCAGAACAGTTGCACGTGGCCAAATAAATGACCCAATCAGTTTGACAATTGGCAAAAAAAGAAATGCTATATACCTCGCTGGTGTTTTTACTGCTAAAGTCCTTAGTTTTACAAATCCTAGGACAATATACACAATGACCACAGGGGAAACAACCAACCAAATAGTCCCCTATTAAAGTGGATTGGACTTGTGGAATGTGCTGGCTATGTCCTTGTTTATAGTGACTCAAAATAGAGCCCAAGTTCCTACCCTTCCTGTAAGAGAACTGGCATTTGTTGTTCAGAATTCCAGATAATCTGTTATCTGCCAAGAGAATATTCCAATGCCGTTAGACATTGTTAGTCAGAACAGCAGTGTTCCTACCATAAGTAGTTATAAAGCGAACAACTGGCTCTTGTTCCTGAGGCTTAATTTTGTATTCTAGGAGAGGATCCCTATGAATGGAATCCACAGTATTCTTGGCATATAGTATATGTCCCAATTTGTATCCCCTATTCAAAAATCAGGAGGTCAGGTCATCACTGCATATATCATATGAAGCTTCACTAGAATAAATACATTTCATTCTCATATATTGAGACTTTGGAATATTCCTACAAATGTGAGGAGGATGATAGCTGGTGGCATGGAGAAAGGAATTATGCTCCGGGTATTTATGGTAAACTTCAGAGCTTAGGGCGTTATCCATTTGCCTAGTGATTAATACATACAAAAATGTAATACTATCTTTACTGTAATTCACCGTAAATTATTCCCCACTTGTTTTCATTCAAATAGTTAACAAAATCTTGAAGATACTCAGAACCCGATCTCCACACCAACCAGCAATCGTCCAAATACCTCCTCCATATGTCCATGTCCTCCAAAAATATGTTGTGAGAATTATCATAGATGATCTGCTCTTCAATATATGCCATAAATAGATCAGCATATATAGGGGCAAAAGAAGCCCCCATAGCCGTACCTTGAATTTGAAGATAGCATGCATCACGATATAAGAATACATTTTTGGTAAGGAAATGTTTGGCTAATCCTAACAGTAGTGTATTAAATCCAGAAGAATATAAACCAGATCTGAAAAGCCAATATTCCAAAGCATCAATACCTGCCCAATGAGGACTACTAGTATAAAGGGCAGTTACGTCAAGGGTACAAAGTAACCATCCTGGTTCTAGCTGTAACTCGGAGATAATCTGAAGAAATTCAGTTATGTCCTGTATGCGGGCACATACCCACTTTAAAAGGGGTTTAAGATATTTTGTTAAAAACTAGGACAATGGTTCTGTTAATGAGCCTCTTCCTGATGTAATAGGTCTACCAGGGGGATTCCGTGGGTCCTTATGTATTTTAGGGAGAAAATAGATGAATTGAGAAAGGGAGTCTGGCACAGATAAATGATGAAACGTATGGTTTGAAATAATACCCTCATCTTTGGCTAAAGAGAGAAATTCATCAATCTGTTTCTTAAAGGACGGGGTCGGATTGAGGGGCAAGCACGTATAATAACGTCCATCCAAAAGTTACCTCAAGGCTTTGGAATTATATTGCGACCAATCTTGTACTACAACCGCCCCACCTTTATCAGCAGACAATATGACCAATCTATGATTATTGGCCAATTCCTTAATACATTGCAGTTCGATCTTTGAGAGATTGTTTGATCCCACACCAGACTCCCTGGAGTAGAAATGTATGTCCCTAAGCACTCTGTTCTGAAACATTTGCACATTGGAATTCATGGGTGGTGTAAAAGTAGATTTATGATACCTGAATTCATTCTGGACCCTGGTGGAGTCACTATCCTGAAAAAATAACCCTAGGTTAAGAGTTCTACACAAAGCTGTAATATCATTAACAAAACTGTCCTCAAGAACAAAAAAGCCAGGTATAAAAGTTAGTCCTTTATTCAAAATATCAATATGAGCAGGTGACAAGGTACAAGGGGAAATATTTAACACATTCAAATTGGTTATTTCTGAACAAACATCCTCAATAACGCTTCCATATTGTCCACCCCGTTTGTGCTTCCTGCCTCCCTGCTTTTGTTTGTGTCTAAAGGGATATTATTTTTTTTTGTGTTGGAGATCCTGTGGTGCATTGTGCATCAGACTCAAGGGATGAGAAAGAATCATCTCCAGAGGTTTCATAACTCATGGGGGACATTTTCTTTAAAATAGAACGTGGACATTTTTTTCCTGGAAACCAATTTATGGGGTTGTTGGAACCTTACATGTTTAGCCTTATTTTTAGAGAAAGGATCCCCACTCTCATAATTAGCAAGATCCCTCAAAAATTTATTTTTCTTCCTCTCTTTAAGTTATTCTTCTAAACTCAATAAATTATTACTCAATTTCTTAAAATTCAAATTATAAGTGGGTTGACCTTCAAATTGCTTAATCAAATCACACATCTGTGTGATATCCTGAAGCTCTTGTTCAATTATACTTTCATAATGTCCTGCTAGGATCTCTACAAAATTCATAGTAGCCATATGTTGGGCATCAGCCCAAATTTTAGTTAAAGTGGCATCAATATTGTTTACAAGAGGCTGAATACGGACTCTAAGTCCCCTAGCTGTGATATCCTTAATGATATATACCTTAAATAGTCTGAGGTGCCACACATTGCTATGGAGAGACCTCATGCTCTTGTTCTACCTCAAAACTTGTGCCTCACAGGTATTATCAAAAGGTGCTAAATTGGATCCATTCTGTTGGGGTTGGTCAACACCCAAGCCAAATACCGCAAGGTCATCACGGTCTGAGGCTAACCCCCTTAAGTAAACTGGTTATATCCATTGAGAAAACAAACAACAAACCTGTAAGAGGCCAATTATGTGGAAAACCACACAATGAATACGTATTTGTATATATATATATATATATATATATATATATATATATATATATATATATATATATATATATTTCAAATAAGGTGAAACACAGCAAGTGGGACAAAATGATAAAAATCAAATGGTCCCTATTTGTTATCTTGAAAATAAGACAACAGTACTTCCTCAACAATTAAATGTCAACCAGTAGGTCTAACAGAAGTAAAACAAGAACCCATACAGTGCTGAGTCCAATCTAAATCCTATCAGAACTAGTCCCAAATGACCGGACAATATCAGCCCCTGTATTTCAATGGCCACTCAGCTCTGAGCCCAAGAAATCTTGATGTAATCCTTCCCTAAGTGTTATTCAACCAATTAAGCCAATAAAAATGAAACAAGAATCCATACAGTGGTGATTCCAATCAAACTATAACTGGAACAAATCCTTAATGCTCGGACAAAAGATCAAACCAGATTTTTAAATCTACATTTGCATTAATAATTTTCCTAAATGAGTCAATGTAATAATTAATCATATAGATTTTAGTGGGTTTAGTTATGTTATATTGCATACTAATACATAATATGTGCTATGACAAATTGTTTTTATCTGTTATTTGAAATCATTTTTGTAAATCAAGTTAATTTATTGATATTACAGTTAGTAATTCTTACCAATTTGCAGAGTAATTGGACTTATCCAGTCTGAGATTGTTTTAGATATTGATACTTTTATATATGTTTCTATACCAGGAAAGTTTAATCCTCCTTGTTTCCATGGTCTGATATGGTCTGATATGTATTAAAGCTATTCTGTTTCTTTTGGGAAACCATAAAAAATTTATTAGGCATGAGTTTATTTCTTTAAGTATATTCATTTCTGGTAACAGCTGTATTGCCAAGGCTATATATAGGATCTTGGGTAGTAAAACCATTTTTATTAACTGTAATCTATCTTTAAATGTTAATATTATTTTGTTCCATTTTTCCACAAAGATTTTAATTGCATTGATGATACTATTGTAGTTTTTTTAGACTAATTCATTATTATCCTTGCATAACTCAATTCCTAGATATTTTAAGGTAGATTCTTGTTTCTCTATGATGTGACCCCCCCTTAGTCTGCAGTTCTTTTTTATTTAAAAATTAAAATTTTGATTTTGATTTTTTAAAATGGAGTCCTGAAGTCATGTGAAATTTATCAATTAATATATCTAATTCTTCTAATATCTCTTTTGTATTAGGTAATGTTAGTAATATGTCATCAGCAAATAACATTAGTTTAGAATTGTATTGTTCATAAACATCTATTCCTTTGATTTTTATATTGTTACAAATTGAATCTGTAAAATTTCAATAGCCAGAGCAAACAGAATCTGTGACATGGGACATCCTTGTTTAGTGCCTTTTGTTATATGTATAGATTCAGAGGTAAAAGGACCTGACTTGAATTATTTGTATATATATATTCTTTAGGAGATGAACAAAGGATTCAGGAAACTCAAATAGCATTAGGATTTTAAATAAATAGTCCCAATTTAGGGAAGCAAAGGCTTTCTCTATATCTAAGCCAATTATGAGTGTTTCTTTATTTTCTTTATTAACATAATCTATAAGAAAAATTATCCTTTTAATATTGTCATGTGTGTGTCTATGATATATAAATCCAGTTTGATAATTATTTATTGTTTTGGATAGTGGTATTTTCATTCTGTTAGTTAATATTGTCATAAATATGTTATCGTCATTATTTAATAATGATATAGGTCTATATGAGATACAGAGGTTTGGGGATTTGTTTTCCTTTAGGATTGGTGTGATTAAGGAATATCTCCAAGAAGGTGGTATTAAAGCGTGTGACTGAATTTCTAATAGAGTTTTATGGAAGAGGGATAGTATCTTTGAAGGAAAAAGTTTATATATTTCCATAATTATGCCATCTATACCTGGAGCTTTATTAGTTGTACCCTATTTTATTGTATCTGTAATTTCTTTTTAGGATATGGGTGCTTGCTGATCTAGTTTTAATTTTTCTGGTATTTTTTTATATTAGAACATTTTTCATCTAGATTTAATTGATCGATGTGTATATTTTCTTTTTGGAAATGTTCCATATAGTGATTTCTAAACATGTCAAGAATGTCACCTATATCCGAGACATTTTTCCCTTTCTTTTCATGGAATATACTTTTAATGTTATTAGCTTTTGATTGTATTTTGATTCTTGTGGATAAATTATGTAGATATTTGGGAGAAGTGGCCAAGGTATTAATTTTTAGTTTTTCTAAAGCTAAACTAGTTTTATGTTAGAATTTCATTGTATTTATTGTTTAATACTTCTACTTTCTTTGTCATCTCCAAATTATTTTGAATTTTTTCAGCTTTTACTGACAAAAATTTGGATTGTAGATCTAATAATTCAGAATCCCATTCTCTGATTTTTTTTTACACCAAGTTAGGGTTCTACCATATATGAAAGCTTTTCATGAATCCCATATCATTATTTTATTTATCTCTGTGGTATAATTAATATCTAAGAAGAACTGTAATTCAGATAATAACCAGGGTTTAACCTCTTTAATTTTAGTTATATATGCTGGAATTCTGGAGTTAAAGATTGATGGTTTGTACCCATTTTGAAGTTTTAGTATCAATTAATTGTGGTCTGAAAAGGGGCAGGGAGTGATTGAGAAATTAATGATTTTAGAGTATAAGTCATGGACAGCAAATATTTTATCTATTCTAGTTTGGGTACCAAATCTGTGATCTTGATGGGAAAACAACAAAGATTTATCTTCTTTAAATTTGAAAGTATCTACAAGATGAAATGATTTTACCCACTTGTTTAAAGCTTTTGATACAGCAGATGTACGCAGCGGTCTTTTATTTGTAATTTCAGAAATATCAAATATACAGTTAAAATCTCCTCCTAATATTAAGTTTCCTTTATAATTATTGGAAATGAAATCCAAGTGTTTTTTAACAGTTCCTTTTCAAATGCCTGGAAACCAGTATAGATTGGCTATGGTCCATATTCTGTTATTATATTTAACTATTACTAATGCCGTAAGGCCTTCTTTATCTTTATAATTATAAATGATTTCTGGGTTAATCACATTTGTTTTCCATAAAATTGTTACTCCTTTTGTCTTTGTCTTATAAGTGGATTGTGCCAATATCATATATTCCTTAGGATTTCATTTGTAACTGTCATTTGTTTTGAAATTAGTTTCTTGAAGGAAGACAATTTGTGCTTTGTTCAGTTTTAAATATTTCAGTAGATTTGATCTCTTGCTAGGATTGTTTAAGCCATTGGTATTTAAAGATAATAAAGTTAAATCCATCTTAGGTTATTTAGACTATGTATTTTTTGTTTTATTGTGACTATTAAATATTTTCCTCTGATAACTATAAATTATATGTTTGAGCTTTTAAAGGAAATTATTGGCGTTATACTTTGAGTGGTTACCAATAAAGTAATGTTTTGGTCAGGCATACTAAAACTGTTTTGTGAAATAACAAATTTAAATTAATAAATATTAACAAAACTAAGATCTGCACTAGCCATGGAATGCAAATCATTCCTAATCTGATGGCCAAACCTAAGTCCATCAGATTATTACTCATACCTTGACAATCCAGAACATCTGAGCTCCATAAATTAAATTATCATATGGAGAATATTTGTAATAGGAATAAGATATATTTATATTATTTTGAACAGATATAGTACTATTGTAGATTAGACAGAATTCTAATACAATATAAATGTCTACTTATTGTATAAGCAATTAATATTTATATGAAAGATAGATGACAAGGAAGTCAATCATAGTAAAGTAGGATGTATCATATATAAAACCTCAGTAAAAGATTATACCACACAGTTATTTAACATATTCACCCTTATTTATGAAGTCTTTCAAAACTTATTACTTAATATAAATAGATGGTAATAATATTTATACCTAATGTTTATAATACAATGTATTTTACTGGATATATCAGAAGTTATATTTAATTGTTTGCCAGCATTTAAGTAATCACTTTGTTTGTTGCTAACTTATTTAAAGCATCACGTTTGTTTTACATGAACATTGATGAACATTAGTGCATTTTAATTATCAGTGCATCCCTCTTCCCCCATTTCCTACACATAAGGATTTTCATATCTGTCATTTCTTATTATAAAATGAGTGAAATTATAGGTTAAAAACAACAAATTCACTTATTGTGATTAATGATTACAAGTTCCCTTTCCATATTCATAAACTGCCATTTTATGGCATAAACTGAAAGTTTTTAGATTTAAATGGCAACATTCTATTTTGTATAATCAGCGAAGGTTAAACTGAGTGATTATTGTCAATTTAATACTATTTGTTCAGAATGTGATTGTTACAGTCTGTGACATTCCTAGTTCAGGCTTCTATTGTTTCCCCTTGAACAACGTTGTCAGTTTGATGTCATGTATAAAACATTAGTTACCTTGGTAACAGCTTAAGTATTATGTATGGTCAAGATAGGTTACAAAACCACAATTCAAGTTAAAGCAATTATATGACTTGTTATGCACATTTACTTATATGAGAAAATCATCATGCTTCCCCTTGATGTTCAATATAGTGTATGTCATTTGTGACAAGTTAAAACAGTAGTGTTATTATACATAAACCCATGTTATTAAACTGAGTGTCTATTGTTAATTTAATACTATTTGTTAAGAATATGATTGTTACATTCTGTGACATTTCAAGTTCAGGCTTCTATTGTTTTTCTTGAACAACTTTGTCAGTTTGATGTCATGTATAAAACATTAGTTACCTTGGTAAACACTTAAATATTATATATGGTCAAGATGGGTTACAAAATCTACAATTCAAGTTAAAGTAATTACATGACTTGTTATGCATATTTACTTATGTAAGAAAACCATCATGCTTCTCCTTGATGTTCAATGTAGTGTATGTCATTTATGACAAGTTAAGACAGTAGCATTATTATACACAAGCCCATGTTATTAAATCCTGTCTTTAATATCTAAATTCAGCAGACTGCTTCATCTTATATGACGATTATATATTTTATGTCTAGATTTACTAAAATCATACATTACATAACTATTGTGTGTGTTTTTTTTTTTTTGGCTGTTGCTTAGTTATTTGAGAAACCACAAACTGTAATGCTTATTCTTATTATTAGCTCCTTCCAAGCATGTTTATACAGTCCATAGACTTTAAATTATGAGACTCTTCTAATTTCTTATTTGTTATAAGTATATTTCCATCTTTACATACACACATATCAGTACTTCCAGCACGGGCAACAATGCCCATCCAGTTTTGCCAGAATAGCATTCACTAGTTCATGTGGTGTGTTTCCAGGCTGTTCTTAAAATATCCAAACCAATATTTGTCCTGCTCCATTTTACCAGACAGTTTCATGCAGTGGTCACTCTGCCAGTGAAGCACTCAACACACCTTCCATTCCCACAGATATTTCCACAAAGGAAATCTGATGACTCTCTAGCACTTCCTGGCAACCACAAACACTCCTAGAATCAGGTATCCCCATATGCCCAACACGTCCGATCAAGCTTACCTCCTAGACCACTGTAAAGGGTACTGCACAAGACCAAGTGCTCTTAGTCTTTCACAATAACTCAGACTTCCACTCTTATGTAAGTCCTTAATATGTTTGGACCAAAATACATTTTAAATATAAACTGCACTTATTATTATTATTTTTTATCAAGAATCAACTTAATGAGCTAAATGAAGTGTTGGGAGACCATCAGTATGTGGACATGTGGTTTAAAACAGCCCTTTTATTATATATTTTTTTAAACCAAAAACTTCATTGCCGAGAATCATCCTGGAGGCTTCTCAGAGCCGTTAAGCATTATTGTCACTCTGTCTCCATTACCATAGCAACCTGGGAGCATCTGTTTCTGTTAGTGTGTCTGTGTACTGCATACCAGAGGCTTGTGATGCACTTGAAGCACAGCTTCACTTCACTGCAACTTCAAGCCTAAATTCCCTCCCTTTCAGTGAGGCAGCAGCCAGGAAAAGAACGGAGAGCAAACAGATTAAAAAAAAAACTCCCAACAAGCCACCACAACAAGAGATAACACATTCTTCCAGCCTTCCCACCTCTCACTTAGCAGATGTATAAACAAACTATTCTCTGCCAAAATAACCCACATCACAGTTTTATCCACCCCCTTCCCCTGGATCCAGGCTAAAACACCAAATGTCTCTTCCTAATACACAAGCATCAGTAAACCTCAATCACAGGTCGCAACCCACAGCTTCCTGGAGACGAAAACGGCAACATACAACAGCTGCCAGACACAGCTGCATCCACGCACACCATGTCAGGCTTAATCAAACAACACTCAAAGCTATGATACCTGCCATAACTGATATTAACTATGTTTAGACAGAATAATAATGACATTTGTACTAGCTGCCAGACATAGCTGCATCCATGCACACCATATCAGGATTGATCAAACAGCACTCTTAGTTATACCTGCCATAATTGATTTTAACTAAATTTAGACAGAATAATGAAGACATTTGTACTAAGAGCTTGCTACTATTATTTAACCAGGATATACATGACATTTCTAAATCATACTTTAACTGAAGAAGGCATTAGTCTCAATGACAACATTTTTTTCAAAACACTGTACTCTTACTGCTATTATATATGATGTTAATTTGTTACATTTGAGTCTGAACTCTGATGAATGGTACCTTGTTGAATAAGTAAAATTAATGAAAAATGAACAAGATAAGTATTCATTTAGTTCAAGTAGGGGAATAGAAACTTATATGTTTGTATTATATGGTGCTTTGTTTGGCTTATATATAATGTAAATAGTAACCCATCTTCACCTACCTTTGTTTGTAAAGAATTATTGGACTCTGAACATTCTGAATAAATCATTACTGTTTCTCAGTTGTTTAAGAAACCCTCCTTTTTTAAATAAAAACAAATGACAAATGATGTACCATATCAGATGATACTTTGAGAGATGTAGCTGTAAGAGTTATTTTTTGGGACAGCTATCTTGGAATCAGTTTTTTGTTTCTTCTTTCTAGCACCAATCCAAGGATTTGTTTCTTTTATTCTTTTAAGAGTAGGGGCCATCCATTCCATTTCTTCTGGGATAGAAACTATGTTGTTTTTGATGACTATAGTAGCTTCTTCTAAGTCATTAAAGGTTCCCATCTCATTGGCAAAAAGTATTTTTATCTTGGCTGGAAAGGCCAGGTGTGCTTTAATGTTGTTTTGTTTTAACAGTTTTATTATTGACCAGACTTCTTTCCTTTGTTCCAGTATTCTGGAAGAATAATCACTGTCAAACCTTATCAGGCTTTGATTGTATTTTAAGGGTGATTTTCTCCAAGCAGATTTTAATATTAATTCCTTGTCCAGAAATGAAAGAAATCTAACTTTGTATCTAAGTGAGTATTTGTTGAGTTACAATCAGGTTTCCTCAGTGCTCTATGCTCCCTTTCAATTCCAAATGAAAGTCCCTCCTTCAAGTCTAAAAATTCAGGAATCCAGGTTGTTAAGAATGAAATAATGTCTTCTCCTTCAGTGTTTTCGGGCAGACGAAAGATCCTTATGTTGTTTCTCTTTTCCCTGTTTTCACAGTCTTCTATTTTGTTAAGCAGCCATATATACTGTTTAAACAGAAATTCTTTTTGGATTTCTTCCTCTTTGAGTCTCCCTTCAATGTCATTTAGAGAAGTCTCTATATTTGTTATTTTTGTATGTTGTTGCTGTAATAGTTCCTTAAGAGTATCAATCTGTTTTTGAGACTTTAATTTGAGGTGAGGTTTTCTAAGTCATTTTTAAAGCCATCCATCTTCAAAGATAGAAGGTAGATGTCATCAATTGCAGTTCTTTTTTCAAAGCAGCATCTGGATGAGAATTCCTTGAGTTGTTCATATTCAGTGACTCAATATATCTCCAAGTTACTTGACATAAATATTTTTGTATATCTCCACCAAAATTGATATTTATATAGTTAGATTTCTGATGTTTTAGACTTGAAAATAATAACATTTTCCTATATTATTATACTAGTTTATGGAGTTCTCAAAATTCACTGCTCTCAGTTGGCCATCTAGGCTCTGCCCAACACTTGCATTCCAGTTATGAAGGTAAGAAGTCTGAAACTGAAATATATGCTATTAAGATCTAATATGTGTACTCTACTGATATGCCTCCTGTCTGCATGATAGGTCACAATACAATATGAAATGTAAGCCAACAGAGTACCTGAAATACCAGTATAGTCATTTCAAATGCTAAAGTCTGCAGGTGTGCAACCCCCCCCTCACAATCCCATGTAGAAATGCAGTAACAGATGGCCTGCAGCACTCTCAAATGGCCTACAGTCCTCTGGCAAAGGCCCATGCCTCACCCATAGTGCCAATGTATGGAATGTCAGGGGGTCCCAATTAACAACCTAACAGTAAACAGAAAACAAATGCAAGGCCATGTTGACAAATGCCAGTAGCATGCCTCCCCATGTCCTACTGCAAGGGCTGTGGGTCAGGCCATAAATACTACTGGGATAAAGCCCCAACTATAGGGATACCTCTGAGGTATTGCTTACATAATGTTGGGTGTAGAAGCATGGATGTCATGGAGTGTGTGAAGTCTGAAACTCTAATGTCCGCCCATACTACTTCCAACTGCAAACCCATAAATGAATAACTTCAAAACCACTTGTAAACCACAATGTGAAGGTAAACCTGACCAGATATATGAGTTCTGCCTCTGGATAACCTGGGTGTATCTGTACAGCTGAGAGGTATGGCCCCAGCAGGATATGGCCATTCCTTGAAGTTGAGAAAAGCACAAGGAGGGTAACCCCAGCCAGCAAACTAACAAGGTGCTGCACTATTTACACAGAACCAGCAGTCTATTATCTGTAGCTACCCATCCACAATGGCATGTGTGTGCCAGAATGTGTAGTCTATGGGTCCACTTTGTAAATTCGAAATACTGAAATCTTGAATTTCAGTATTTCGAACTTACAAAGCTGCGGACTCACATTTCCGAAACCGGCAGAAGCGCGAAATTCAAAATACCGAAGCACGGATATTTTGAATTTCTGCTTCCAGTGGTGCGGTATTTGGATGATTTGGTTTAGTTTTGGTAAGTTTGTGTGTGTAAGTATGTTGGTTAGGGGTTTAATGTGTGTGTGTGTTGTGACTGTTATGTGTGTGTTTGAGGAACTGTAAGGTGTGTGTGTGTGAGTTTAGTTCGTGTTTCTGTGAGATTTCGGAGTTAGAATATATAAGTAGGGGAGTGTGTGGGTGCAGGGGAGCTTGCTAGTTTAGATGTATTTGTTTGATTGTGGGGGAAAGTTTTGTGTATGTTTATATGTGTACTGCATGTGTAGCGTAGGTGCGGGATTTTGAATTTTGCGGTTGTGTGTTTTCGAATTTATGAGTTGTGGTTGGGTTTTTGGCTTTGTGGTTTCGAAATACTGAAATTCGAGATTTCAGTATTTCGAAATTACAAAGTGGACCCATAGTCTATATGCCTCAGAATATTGGTCACAGCAGCATTTGTCTCATATTTCCCGGTAAAAATTAGCAAAGAATGATAACTGTCAGTAGTTGATAACATGACAAATCACAGTGTAAAACAATATATATGTCAGAATATCTATGCTACAACCAAACATGTCACACAAGCAGCAGAGACA
The DNA here is from genome assembly GCF_019279795.1 of Protopterus annectens. NCBI lineage: Eukaryota > Metazoa > Chordata > Ceratodontiformes > Protopteridae > Protopterus > Protopterus annectens. Next base: position 639,506,353 of record NC_056736.1, read on the forward strand.
GCAATAGTTACAATATCCCCTGTATGTTAAGTCCAACCTTTCCTAGAATGGATGCACACACTCAATATAGAAGGTCATACTGGGCATGCTCCTACACTATGTCACTCATCTTCAAAGATACCTTTGGACAGCTCTCCAACATAAGCTCCGTGGCGCTTGCGATAACTGTGGAATACTATAGTGTAGCAAACTAGTCAGGTAGGAGCTCCAATCCTGATCCTAGCAACTGTATAAATGGGAGTATTTGTGTGAGAGAGTGTGTGGATCCTTGTAGAGACCTGATTTTTAGGGCATTCACACTTAAAACACTTCCCTTACCCCTCCTTTACCACTGCTACTGATGTCATTCACCTTCAAAGATACCTTGCCACAGCTCCCCAAGTTCCATGCCAAGTGCAATAAATGCGTAATACTATAGTGTAGCAACCTACTTAGGTAGGCATTCTAATCCTGATCCTGGCAATTGTGTAAATGTTAGTGTTTGTGTGAGAGTGTATGTGTATCCTTGTAAAGACATGATTTTGTGGTCATTCACAAATACAACACTTCCCTTATCCCTCCTTTACCACTGCTGCTGATGTCACTCACCTTCAAAGATACCTTGGCACAGCCCTCTAACATGTAAGCTCCATAGTGCATGTGATAAATGCAGAACAGTGTAATAGCAATAACTACATAGGTATGAGTTTGAATCTCATCCCTGCAAGTGTTTGTGTGTGTACATATTTATGTCCGTAACTCAAAGATTTTGGCCCCATTTACACCCAGTACACATCTCAGTGCTTGACTTTAGCAGTCCTGCAGATATCATCCACCTGAGAAGTACCTGTTGCCAAACCTAAACCATGTAAGGTCAGTGGTGCATGTGGTAAATGCGTAACATAATGGTCCCAAAAGATTGTTGCATAGAGGATTGAACCTCACCCCTGGCAAATGTAAATGTGTGTGTAGGGTAAAATACTTTTTGGAATCTGTCACTCACTACATCACCCAATGCCAGTATTTACAAGGGCTGGTGATGTTCCCTACCTTAGAAGTACCTTGGGACAGCATCCATCAAATAAGCTCCGTGGCACATGTGATAAATGTGGTATACTGTAATAGCAATACATAGCTAGGTAGGGGTTTGAATCTCACTACTGGCAAGTGTGTGTGTGTGTGTGTGTGTGTGTGTGTGTGTGTGTGTGTGTGTCATCAGTATCCTGTGTGGGAGTTGGTGTAATTGTGTAATAACAGGATCCACTGGGCATGGGTTTTGCTAAATTATTATGTTGAGCACCTAGTACATGTCACAATGTCCACATTACAAGGCCAACAGATGTCAAACACCAGAGAGGTTGGTATAGACAATCCATAGCCCTAAATGTGACAGTATGGATTAGTGAACAATATAGGCAACCCTTTTACCCTATTACTCAGAGACCACTCCACCCACGTATACACAAAGAAACTTAGCTAGGCAACAACCACTATATTGGTAGTTTCCCTGCATATTGCCTCACAGATAGTACCCATGGTGTGATAGCAGTGGACTACATGCCTGTTGACAATGACAGTGCCACTGATATCAGAAAGTACTTTGATGTGTTACATCTCCTGACTGCGTGTGTGTTATCCAGTAAGTAAAAGGATATGGCACCTGTTCCATCCCCTCAGTAGCCCAATAAATGTGATGTGTACAGTGGCCTTTTTGCCATGTTCCCCAATGGATGCCTGCAACAACTGTAGAGTCTACAAACGTACCCCACAAAGGGAATACCATGCCTTATACACATGCCCTGTATGTACAGATGCCACTAACATCACTAAATACCCATATCATACTGTCAATGTAGGTGCAATCATGACCTCAGTTACATAGCCAGGTCTCACCAAATGAGGTCAGGAATGCTACATCAAAAGATACCAAACTGTCCACACAACATGCCCCAGAGACCTCAAGCACACTTCCATACGTCAAAGAACATGAATGTGGGACATGTGCACAACCCAGACACTGTCCATGTTATGGAATATAGATCACATACATGGGAAGCAGTGCACATCACTGGCCACCCCCAATAGAAACCTGGATGAGTGGCTGGGGAATACAATACCCACCCCTGGGGACCACTCCAGTGACTATACCCCTGAGCCACATTAGGGACTATTGTCATGTAGCCTGATGCCAAGGTATTCCCTTGGGCTAGCCTTGTACAGCCTTCAGGCCCATTCACCAACTACACACCTATGAAGCAATGAATCTATAGATCTCAGTACTGGCAAGTGTGTGTGTGTGTGTGTGTGTGTGTGTGTGTGTGTGTGTGTGTGTGTGTGTGTGTGTGTGAATAGTAATCCCACTGTGTTTGGTTGATGAATATCCCCTGTGGCTGTGGTTATTAGCAATCAGAGGTGTGTCCAAACCAGAACATGTACCATTCTCCATTCTACAACAGATGTTGTACATCAACATGTACCTATGTACAACCCTCAGCCCTGAGGCATATGCAATCACTGTGTTATAGACCGGGAATTACCGTGCACATACTGTACCCTGCCTATGACATGGTGGATGTGTCACCACATTGCCATACCCTGTGTCCTTGCTGCAGGACCACATCCTGGTGACACACAGACACCTAGAACAGACATGGGATACAGCATGTGAGAACACATTCACTCAGCACTTTACTTGTGAGGGGAGAGAGGGGTAAAGCTGGCGCTGAATGTGTTGCCAAGACTGTGGCCAATATATGTTGTCTCAGGATAGGTATTAGCTTTGTGCAGTAACTCACAGCACTTGTGTTTAATGCTGTGGAGGTTGTTGATGTACATGATAGTTCAAATGGTGTAGTTGTACATATCATGGCTGTTGTAACTGTCATCAGTGTCTGCTGCATCTCTGCTGCCATAGATGCCTGTCAAGGACTCCATGAGGGATCCAAAGTTGTGTTTGAGGCTAATAAGGGAGTTCAACAGTCACGGGACACCACCTTTCCCTGCAACAGTGTTGTCCTTCTGATGTACACTTCAGTAATGCCATGGGACCATCACATTGTCTCCTAGTGTTCAGAGGACAGTGTCTGGGTTCTGTTGGCTCTGGCTAGTACCATGCATTCGTGTACCTGTTTGTACAGTGCCTATGTGTATGATTCTACAGTCATGCAGCTACATTTCATTGCCATGGGTGCAGTGAAGACATCCACCCCTGTTTTCATGGCTGCAGTCAGCTATGGAGAGTTTTTGCAGGTGGTTATCTTTGTGGGGGGTGTGGCTGACATGTTGATTACAGCCTATGTGAATCTCACCATGCAGGGATTGACATCTGGGGATGAGCAATGGTCCCATATTTAAGTGGTCAACACAGGTCATGGTTGTTACATCCTCAACCATGGGTTAGTACGAGCTGGTCTAGAGCAATGGAAATGATGAATCCTAGAAGTGTTGGGCCACTGTACTGGTGATTGGCTACATTCCACAGGTGATGGAGGGGTAGTTGAAGACTCGTACTATGTCAGTGTTACACTGGACCATCTGAGATGGCAGGGTGTTGAGGAATGTGCATTGACTGTCTAGGGACATAGATGTGGACCCATAGCAGGCTATGACATTGGACTGTCAGAGATAGCAGGGTGTTGAGGAATGTGCATTGACTGTCTAGAGACATAGATGTGGACCCATAGCAGGCTATGGTCTGGATAGCACCATTACCCCAAGGTGGTTGTACCGGAAGTATCTCCAATGCATTATGATGGGATGCTAGTCTGGAGGTTTTCCTATCCATAATGAATATGGAGACACCACCACCTGTGGAGGAGTGGCGTGGTCCATGTTTGGGGGCTGACAGCTGTGGAATGAGTCATAGTCTGATACTGCAGGTCTGCTGTCTGCTGCTGTGAACCACCTCTCCATTACAGCAGACATGTGTCCTCCATTCTGACTGCTATTACTGACTGCATCCTGACATTTAGATGTCCACTGTTGCGCAGCATGACCCTCAGATTGCATACATGTGTAGCTGTTATGGCTCCATCACAGCAGACATGTGTCTTCCACTCCAACGACTGCTATGATTGACTGCATCCTGACATTTAGATGTCCGCTGTTAAGCAGCATGACCCTCAGACTGCATACATGTGTAGCTGTTATGGTGGTATTAACATTAAGAACACTGCCTAATAAGGTACCACAGCGGTGGCAAGACACTTAAACAGTACCTGGCAACCCAGTGATGACAGATGTAGGACATCCATGGCAAATCATTGGGTTCTGTCAATTATGTAATCTCAAGCAGAGAGGTTCTGGATCCCCCTGAGAATGACACATAACACATAAAGCAATGTTGCAGTCAATCATCTGTTGATAGTATCGTAGCATCATTCTGGGTGATAGCAGTAAACTGCCCAATGCTACTGTCACATTTGACTGGACCACATAATCAGAGAGTTCACATAATCAGAGAGGTCAACCATGTCTCCTGTCATGTGGTCCAGGGAGGTGTGTCCCAAGTCATTCACACCCACATGGATAAGGAGTGATACACATAGTTATTGTGGAGTGAGATGACTGGCTGTGTCATGTGTTAGATGCTGGCATGTGATAGATATTTGGCTGTTACCTGCTCCATATTCAGCTTATTGAGTGAGATGTGTGTGCCTCAGTATTGGGTTACCCATGATCACTGTATTGTGCAAGGTGGTTAGCCTTAGGAGTTTAGGATGGGGGCACACTGTGTAGGTTAAATATGTGTCCCTTGGCATGTGCCATGTTGTGGTGTCTGAGTGGGTGTCTGCCTTGCAGGTCTGTGCTGTTTGGGTATATATCCATTGAGTGCCTCTGGGAAGGTGGGTGTGTGGCTTTTTCACTGTATGTCATGACTGTCAAAGTGGGTGGCATGGTGACATACATGTTCCACATGGTGTGGTGCAGGTATTGATCTTATCCTCTTGACCTGTTATTCCAGTCTTTGCTGGAGAGTGCATATGTCCACATTGGGTAATGTATAGGTAACACTCAGTGTTTGGAGTTTAGAGGGGAGGGTTGTCTGTGTACATGAGGCAGTTGCAACAGCACCCCAGAATGGACAAGTGCACCATGTTAATGGGTGAAAGCACAAATAACTGCCCTTCAAGCATGCCAGGAGGGGTGGACATAACTAGTAAGTACTGGGGCTACATCTGTGATGAACGAGTAATGCTGATGGCTCCCAGGTGTGCCGCACTTCTTGCTACAATAACCTGGTGAAGTGCCAAGCCATAATGCTAGTTGAAGTGCAAGACAGAAATAACTACCATGATGTACAGGTGGAACAGAAGGCAGACTATCTGCTGCACAGCTGAGCAATCAGCTTTGGCCATGTGAAAGTTCAGTAAGCTCTGTAGTGTGTGAGGTAACTGTGTAACACTATAGTAGACATACCTAGATAGGCAGGAGTTCTAATCCCAGTACTGGCAAGTGTGTGTGTGAATCATGTACTGTCTGGCTCATACCATTTTTGACCTGTATACTACCCTTTACACTTCCCTTCACTCCAATTTAGTAGACCTGTTACTGTCATCCACCTTAGAGGTACCTTTGGAAGCGGTGGAAATGTATACGCTCTGTGGCATGTCTGATAACTGTGTAGCACTATAGTAGGAATACCTAGATAGGCAGGAGTTCTAATCCTAATGCTGGCAACTATTTGTGTGTTTGTGAGGATCATATCATGTGTTGCTTATACCATTTTGATGTGTATACCATACACAGCTGGTGACCACCTCCTGCTGCCATTAATTTATATAGTGTGGTAACAGCATCTGCCTCACATCAGCAGGTTAAACCATTGTACAGTCTTCTGTACAGAAGTGTCTGGAATATCCATATGTTTGAAACCTAGACGTGGACAGAAGTGGTCTGTGTGCCTTAACAATACCCATGTATGTGATAGCCAAATAGGCCACAGTGAGTATGCTGACACACATGGCAGTATGAGGTATCATACCTGACTGAAACATCATGCTGATAGGACGTCTGCCACCCTCACAGGTGGCCAGCCTTGTAGGTGCAATACATGAGTCCAGATGCTTTGTTTTACAAGTGAACTGTACCTGTTATGTGGTCCTATTTAGTATGTAACAGGAACACCTTGCATCTTAAGAGGGGTATGTACATAATTTATACCAGTAATGTGTCACACATGAGCTTAACTTAGGCTGTTTGTCCAGCACAATTTGCTGGCCTCTGTCCAAACATCTTGGCACTGACAAGTTGTGAGATATGCTACAGGAATGTTGAGTTCATGTCAGATAGGCCCCAGTGGCAGCCACTGTGATGCGATACAGTTAACCCCAGCAAAAGTGATCATGAACAACAAGCAATATAGCTATTACATAGAGCAATATAGCTATTACTGATGGTTGTGTGCATGGTAAATTGCATGCGCTTCACATGCCTGCAGTATTGCCAGGCAACAACAGAACAATATCATACTCACCAGCTTCAGGCTGGTGTCCCATATGCAGACCAGAGGATCCTAGGTAGTTGTGAGAGGGTGTTATTGTCAGCAGATGCAAATGTGGCCTTGGTACACGATGGATGTAGTATGTCTGCACATCTACAGTATAAACCAGAATAATACACAATGTCCTGTCCTCACCATAGATGTGCACCTCTCTGCATTAGAAAACCCCATCCACAACTGCAATCGGACCTGACACATGCATATAGATAGAATACAGATACATGTATGTCTGATACATTAGTGTACTAATCCCCACTGGGCCCTTATCTGCATGATCCTCATTCAGTGTGTGTGTGTGTGTGTGTGTGTGTGTGTGTGTGTGTGTGTGTGTGTGTGTGTGTGTAACACACCTCCACAATGCTTCCCTCAGCATCATGGCCTATGCATTTGGCATGTGGGCCAAGTGTGGTGAGGAGCTCCTCGGTGGATGACAGTGTGGGCCGTATGGCTGAGCCCCCACCTGTGTCTAGCCGGTCCCTTGCTACAGCAGCAGCCCATTGATGGACATGGCATTTGAGGTTGGTGGCCTGATGCTGCACATGTATGAAAGTTCTGCTGTGCAGTCCGGCATCATTTACCCTGTGGACCACACTGTTCCACAGGGCAATCTTCTCCTGCACATCTTCTGCTCTCCGTCCACATGACAGGGCATAATGTCCAATCACATATTGGATGATGATGTCTGTTCCCCCAACAGAGAATGCTGGTAGGAGAGCACTCTGCATGTTACCTGGAAGACATGAACAGGAAAAGGTCACAGGACCTCATACGGTTGTCAAAATGCACATCAACAGTGGATATTACTTGCAAAAAATCCAGGCTACCCCGGAAACCTCCAAGCTATCATGGCTATAGCAGCTTGCATTACACGCCTGTCCCAGTGCTATCTTACTCCCCCCAATGTTGGACACTTGACTGTATAATCCTCTATCCTCCATTCATTTCTGTGTAGAGGGTTGACAGTGGTCATCTTCCATGTAGATGGTGTTTGCATGGTGACAGTTCTGTGTTTGACTGTGGTGTGTGATGGAGCTCTGAGCACATGCCTGAGTTCATGCAGGAGGCAGACACCGATGTTTGCATGCCCCATGGAGATATGCTGTTGTTGCCATCAGTAGGCAATATGAACATGCTCACCATTGCTGTGGGGAGGAGTGTGATTGATTTGCATATCTCCGTGTATGACAGGGATGGACAGGGTGGCGATGTTCCCACCTAACAATTGTGATGCAGGTTGCCTATATCATGGCATGTGTGTATGAGGTGTTCTTCACCCCCAGTGCAGGGTGTTGTTTCATCTGAGGCTTACAACATATGTGGAGACATGGCTGCAATTGTCCTTGGTGGTGCAGATATGTCTGATTCAAAGTCATAGTCAGCCTTACAGGACATCACTTGTGAAGTTACCTGCTTGCTCAGATATAGGTGGACTTGCTTCAAAGTTGTTGCCTGCACCTATGTGTCCCTGTACACCCTATGTAGCAACCTATTATGTGGTTTGTGTATTGCTGCTGTCCACCAAAGGGGATTACTCTACCTTGGTGGAGGCTAGATATACAGGTCAGCTACTGCTGTGTCCATATATATCAACAGTGGATATAAAGTCTACACACACCTGATACGCTGCCTGGTATTTTCTGCAATAGGAACATGACACCACAATAACTCATTTCATAACAATTCCCACCTATACCTGACCTATAGCCTGTACAATTCAATTGAAAACATAACAATCTGGTTTGTGAAAACATCTGGAAATAATACCCAGTACAATAAGCCAGCTGAATGAGTGTGCACACCCTTAAACTTGTGTATGCACCTCTTGAGATGGTTACAGCATTAATCTGTCTTGGTCTGGACTCTAACATTGTGGCACATCTTCATTTGGCAATAGTTGCTCACCTTTCTAGAAACACCTTTGATTGTATTGCAATGGAATTGGACAGGTTAGGGGTCACATTCAAGATGAGAAACATTGTGAAATGATCTTCTGTGGTCTGATTGTCATACAGCCCACAAACCTGGCATTCCAACAGGGGAGTGTGCACTTGTGATATCCACTGTATATAGGTGTTGATATAGCTGGTAGTGGTAGGCATGGACAGAGGCTCATAACACAGGTGGACACTTCTCTGATTAATACCTGATAATCATGCCTACTCCAGTGCCCACATCAGTGTCAGGGCAATGCAACTACCAGTAGCTGTACACACATATGTCTGCTGTATGCACTGACACTGATATACATGTGCAAAATGCACAACCTATTTACCTGGCTGCTTGAAACCCATGTGATTCGTTCTGTGCTTTCCAGCTGAACATATGCATACATACATATGCTCAGGGGATACTTGGTATACATTTCTATTGAATGTAAGTATGGCACACTGTATTCACAGTCTTGCTGCTCAATCATACTTCTCAACCTGCTACAGCAGTACGTCTGGACAATGGCATACATAAATGGGTGTCAAAGGGGACATCAATATTGATACTGTATTAATATAACTGCACCATACATTAGTATGTTGATTGCACAGTAGGGTTTGACATCACTGTGATATATGTGTTTGTGTCTACAGATATCAGTCACAAATGTGCTTACTATCTAGCAGAACACTGTACAGTTTAATGTTATTAAGTCAATATATCACATGCAGTTCAACACACATGTCTGCAGCAGTACTTTACTATGCAAACGTCGACTATAGGTGTATTAGCTTTACAAGGCAAAGATGTGTCATACTTATAATCACAGGTAACATGGATATGGAAAAAATCCCATTAACTGGCGTAGAAGTGGCACAGTCACAACTGTTTGACAGACACCCCTGCAGTTGTCATATGTGAGCTGTTCTTTCACAGGTGGGTCAGGCTCATGAGCTGTGTTCCCACCTCACAACCTCTCAGAGCATCACATCTGGACAATGCTTAAAATAATGGGGGGATCAATAAGGACAGACTTTAAATATGCCTGCTACAAACACAGGAAGTTCATAGAATGACACATTTAGCATTACAGTGAATATTCTTTTTTAAAAACAGCTTTATTGAATTGAAATAGATAAAACAAACATTATCTTGAGTTATGTACAATTTTAAATATGCTTACTAATGACAGTGAAGAAAGAAACAAACACATTTAAACTATATGCAAGGACACTTTCCACACATACATATTAACAAATAAAATTCTTATAAATATTGATACATTACTATTAAATTATTTATCTAACAAATCATAAACTTTCTTCCACATATTATTTACAAGAGTATTCATAGAGGATCTTGCTCTTTTGGTCAATATCTCTAAATTACATACTTCAAAAAGATTTTTTAATTCATTTAGTGAGGGAGAAGATCTAGACTTCCAGTTTCTTGTAACCGTTTTCCTGACTACTGATAAAATGGACCAGAGCAGTGGCTGATTAGTTTCTGTAATACAGTTAGGAACAGGAGTGTTAAACAAAACTAGAGATTTTGAGAGTAAAAAATTATCTGTGAAAATTGCTTGTAAAAACTGATTGTCTTTCCAGACATTATTTAATTCTGTACAATCAAATACCATATGGGCCCAATCAGCATTAACTACAATATTACACCTCCAGCAGTTAACGTTTTTCTTATTAAATTTTCTTAAAGAAAGTGGGGTTATAAAAGATCTATGCAAATATCTCCATGTGAAAATTTTCCATCTTAGTGAAGATGTGGTTACACTAGCAGTTTGTAAAATATGTGATTTGTCTTTCTCTATTAGGGGATGAACATTAATTAAGGAGAAATAATTCCAATAATTATCAGATATATTATCTAGATCTAGTTTAATTGTCTTATATAAGTGAGATAAAGGGCAGGATTCATGAAACCTCCGTGTAAGAGTTAGCAAGTCTTACACGGAGGCTGCAGTTAAATGGTGTGATGTCAGCATGCCATGCATATTCATGAGGGCATGCTGAATCACACCCTAGGCTAATGCGGTCCATGTAGGAAAGTAGGGGGCGTGTCCACACAGCGAGTCCTGCAAAGGGACACGCCCCCAGAAGAATCACAGTCCCGAAAAGAAACTCCCACAAGCGAGTCCGCGGAAATTTCAAGAAACACAACAGCACACATGCCCCCACAGACTATAAACCCAACTGTAATGTAAAACGTAAAAATCAACAGTTTAATATTTTTTTTTATAATTTCAAAAATGTTTGCCCGTAATTGCGCTCGTTTGCGCGGGTGTGCCCTTCGCTCAGCCACAGTTAGCACTCATTGGAAAAGCATATAAGATCTAAATATGTAAATTAAGCCAAGTAGCAATAGCGTAGTGGTAGAGACGTCGGCCAAAGAGGAGGTAGTCACGGTTCAAGCCCCAACAACATCATTTTCTATTTTTAGTGAAATAAGCACGAAACAATCCCCTGACATATATGTATATATATATAACTATAATTTAAATAAAATGTAATGAAATGGGCCATGTATTTTTGAAGAAATCTGACACAATAAAAAAAAAAAATTTTATAAGTGCCCATAGCTGAGCAGCACTCTAACAAGCTGAGTTTGACTGCCCGCAGGTGAGCAGTGGTTTAACAGGTGTAATATGAGTGCCCGGAGTTGAGCAGCACTTTAACATGCTGAAACTGTGTGCCCGTAGTTGAGCAACATTTCTCATAGCATAATATGCATGCTCATAGCCAAATAACGCGTTAACCAGCGTAACCCGTTTGCGGGGAGCTGCGCAGCACGCCAACCGGCTTACCAGCGGGCAACGTTGAGCAACCTGTATCAAAGCCTCCTTTACACAGACACACCTCCTAGCCTGTCTAGACAGTAGTAAAATAAAAAAAAGCAATGCCCAGGCTCGAACCCAGGATACTGTGCATCATAGTCAAAGTACTAAACCACTAAGCCATGACAGCTGTACTGAAAAATGCAGTATTAGCATATATATAGGAATGAATGGAAATAGAAGCATGACAAAGAAGGTTTTTTTAAGCTGATACATTTCCAAAATGGCCAATCACAGATAAGTGTGGGAAAAACGGCATATATAAGCCCCATAGGCGGGAATAGACAGCATAACTGATTGTGGAACCCATTTGCAGTCAGGATGGCAGGTGTAGGAGAGGGCAGTCGCTTCCGAGCACAGAGGTGGGGTGTTGAGGAGTCCAAATATATGGTTTGGCTCCTAGTCCACGATCATGAGGCTCAACTCATGCAGGGCCAGGTTCTTTGGGGAGCGTACAAGGCAGAGGCGTGGAACCAGTTGGCACATGTTCTCACCAGTGCCACAGGCATACCAAGGACTGGTGAACAGGTCCATCACCACCATGCAGACCTGAAGAGACGAAAGCAGGACCAACTGAACCGTTGGATCCAGGAGGCCCGGCAAATGCCCAATGCCCAACTACTGAGTAAGTATCCATGTAATTACGTATGTAAGAAATTATCCTAGCTGATATTATGGAGATGTATGTTCCAATATGACTTAATTTATATTACAGCTGCAGGTGTGCATTCCGCGAATCGGCGAGCCTATGGTGATAGGCTGGAGCGGTTCCGCCACCAGGCAGGTTAGTAATTATTTTTCTGCAATTGTTATACAATATAAGTGCGACAGCTTGTAAAAGAGTTCAGTGTAGTTACATATTAATAAAGTTCAAATAACACTAGAAGAAAGATTCTGCTAGTACTGTATGATTAGATAAGTGATGCAGCCTGTAATCCAGAAATAAAAATTAAACAAGTCTGAAATAGAGATTTTCCACCTGTATTGTAATATCAGATAACCTGCTGCAGCCTGAAAATTAGTGGTAAACAAGCTAAAGACAATAGACATGTGTCAAATACATCCCCTTTTAAAATCTGCCATATGAAACAAGTGAGTCTGTTGGAAAGGATTGTTGTAACCAAGTAAGGCATGTTAATAACACCTAGAATTAAGTACCATCTTGAATTGTAAAAATAAAACAAGTGAGAGTGTGAGAAAGAGGTATGAATCAACCAAGAAAGCTGTTATAACTCTTGAATAAAGTATACTGCAGTCAGTACATAATGAAATGAATGAGACAGCCACAACCAAACGGTGAAATGTTTGTAATAAAGTACTGAAGCTGGAATGTGTCTGTCCCACAATTTGGATATGTTGCTGTACCCTTGCAATATGGAGATAGTATGGTTTTATGAAATAATGAACATCCACAGTTGTCTAGAGCCATATAAATCAAATGTAGCAGGATGCTGTACCTGAACACAGCCAGATATGAACGTGTATGAATAAAAATGCAATGTATATTAATGTAGCAGTAACAGTCTCATCACCAACATTCCTAAGGTTACATATAGGAAACTGTACTAAGACCTGTAGGGTATATATATCTGCAGCTGCTAGAGATGTACAGCATATGTATAGGTAGTTGAAGTTGTTAATGAAATATTTCTTCACCCTACCCTATATTCACAAATAATGCCATTCCACAGCAAACTGGGTATGTGTATTCACAATTAATTCCTATGGACATTTGTCCTGTTGGTTCAAACATATTTGCACATACGTTGATGCATGTGTCCTGTTCACATATCCAAACCTGATGGCCTGTTGCCATCAATCAACCCTGCATGCTGTTGGATTGTGTACTGTTGTTCAAAATATGCATGTGTTATGCTTGCTGTTCAATGTTTGGAATTCATGGGTGTTTGGTTAATGGGAATACTGATGCATGCTGTTACAACTAATTTTGAATGGTATTGTTTGTTAACCCAAAATGTCATAAAATATTGCTAAACATAGGACAACAGGGAAGGCGGGTTCCAGCGGACCCACCTCTCCCACCTCAGCTGGCGAGTGCACCTGGCACTAGTGCCCAGGCCGGAACCTCCTCCGGTGGCCCTGTGCCACCTTCGGGTGGAAGCGCTGCAGGGGATGGGGCTCATCCCCCCTCTGCAAGCGTGGCCGGAGGAGACCGCCCACTCACCCTCCAAAGTGTCTGGTCTGTGGTGCGTAGCGAGATCAGGCATTCTGTGCTTGAACCCCTACGCCAGCTTGAGGCACGGGTGGCACAACTCACAGGTGTGCCTGCTGCCCGTCCTACACAGCCCCCAGCACAGCCCCGTCCTGGGCAGTGAAGGCGCAGTGGCAACTGCCCATGGGTGGGGATCTCAGTTCCACTGTTGCCATCTGTGGGCTCATGGGCTCGCGATATCCAAACATCCGTCCCCGTCAATTGTGTTTCCCCCCACATGTGTCATACTCCGCCCCTGTATGCGTCTTGTTTGTCTTGTCTGTTAACCTCCCCTACCTACCTCCCCAAATATACATACTTCCTGTACCTCACATTCCACTCTCACCTGAAAAAAAAATAAAAAAGGGCACTCTGTTCCCACAAAAAAATTACGCCCCATAGATAGCTGCCCATTTTGCAGACATGTCTGCTGGACATGTGAACTGGTAATTATAATTGGCTGTACAACATATTTTGTTGTCCTCACCCCTCTCTCAGGAGTGGAAGGTTTCAAATTTCACACCAAATTACACACATATGCACAGCTGTTGCTGATAAAGAAATGGGCAGCTATGGGCCTTTCCTACATCCTTCCTGCAAATCCCGAGCTTGTTTTCCTACTGTCTTACCGTCTTTGTGCCCCCTTTTTCACCACTTTCCTATCTCCCCATTTTCTTTTCTTTCAAATAAATTAGCATGGGTGTGCGCGAGAGTAAGCACTTTTAAGCAGTTGTAAGCGGGTGTGCGCTTGTGTGCGCTTAGCTAAGCGTGTGTGCGCGAAGCTAAGCGACAGTGTGCATGCGTGAGCACCGCGCAAACCAGCGCTAACCCACTTACAACTGCTTAAAAGTGCCTTAGTCACTCTGAATGACAAGGCCTGTAGTCTGCTCAGCAGCAAAATAAAATTCCTCTGTCAGTCTCGAACCCAGGACCTTGGAAACACTAGTCTGCATGACTTACCACTAAGCCATGACTGATATACAAGAACTTTGTGCTGAAAGCAATATATCATGAAATAGTAGGACTGAATGTAAAGGGAATATAGGAAGGCTATTACACAAAGCTTTTTTTGTATCTTTACTGGCAATTCTTGTGGATTTGCATTACATTAGTGTGAGAAGACAAACAGCCATGCTAGTAGGTAGCTAGTAGGTAATAATGTGACAGCAGCACCTTGCAAACCACATACACTATCAGAGCAGGATAAACACTGCCATATTTGAATAGATAAGAGGCCAGACCTCGCAACTGTGACTGATTTACAGGGATGTTCCTGATTTGAAAACAAATGTTAACTGTGCCTCACTGACTCTCTGTGAAATGTACTAACAGTAGGCAGAAAGGTGTGGAATCCCACGTAATGGTAACTGTCAATTACTTAAAGTATGCACTACTTGCATGTCAGAAATGGTGTAGTAATACATATGCTCAAAATACCCCACAGTCACAACTGCAGAATACCTTAAATATATCACGGGTGTATCCCACTGATATGTACCATTCCCTGAGGCTGATAAAAGATACACCTGAGAGTATCTGAGGCCTGCAAGTGTCACAAACTCACAGGCATATCATTCTGTCTGCTGTCACACACTCTGTGAATAGCTGTAGAATTGCTTCCACAAGCACACCCTCATGTAGGAGTACAACCCAGAAATATCAAAGGATGTAGCCAACTAATAAAATAAGGACAGTATAGCAGTTTACAAGCGCTGCATGTGCCTGCTATCCATAACTGTTAGTACAAAGTAGAAGGCCCCACTACTGCTCAGCAGCAAAATAAAATACCCTTGTAGGTGTCAAGTCCCACACCTTGGCCAGACCAGACTGCATGCAGTACCACCAAACCACACCAAACATATAAGGAATTGCTGCTGAAAGAAATATAGCAAGCATTACAAGGAGTGAATGTAAATGGAAAATAGGAAAGCCATAGCAACACATTCCAGTAAAGACACCTAGCAGTCCTTCAAGGAGTGACTGTAAAGGTTAAATAGTGAAGCCATAGCAACAAATTGCAAGAGCCACTGCTGTATACCAGTTAATCCACAAGTCCCACAGGAAAGCACATACTCCCATTTAAACAGTATTAGTATTATTAGGTGTCAGTTAACATACACACTGAGAAGAATGAACTGGAGGAAGCAATAGTCAGGTTTCAGTACAACATGCATTTCAGTGCCTACAACACAGCCTGAAATATGAGAGACATACCAACCTTTACACTCACAGACCAGTGTCCACAGCATACCAGTATGGTCCCCACCTTGAAAATCTGAAAGGGCTACGCCTACCTAACCTAACATTTTATAGCACTGTCCTGAAATCACAGTGAGAACTGCAATTACCACACAGCAGGCTGCATGCAATTAGTAAATGCTGGCTAACAATTGGTGCAGAGGCCATCACATGCACATGTGCAGATACCTATAAAAGCAGCCTGTACTCCCAGTCCGCACATGCAATAGTTTCATTGCAACAACCGGAGGGAGAGACAGAGAGAGAGAGAGAGAGAGAGAGAGAGAGAGACAGAGACACAGAGATACAGAGAGAGACACCAAAAAAAAAAAAAAAATTAAAAACCATCAAGCTAACCATCAGCAGGCCACCAAGCAGCAAGCCATCACAAACAGCAATGAGAAACAAAGGTAATGTAAACTACATAATCTAATAATCTACATACTGTGAACCCTCCATATGTGTTAGCAGTCTGTATCTATATATATATATATGAAGATGTGCATAGGGCAGGGGACATACTGCAACTGTTAGTGAAGGCTGGACATACATATGTATTTGAAGGTTGCTATGTGCACATATCAATGTAGGTTGTAGTGCAACGTACAATGTAGGTTGTACAGTAATGGATGTTTAGCAGTATGTTAGTGTGTGTATTCGTATGTGTAAATAAAAAAATATATATATATATATAAGTATATGTATATTTATATATGTATATATATATATATATATATATATATATATATATATATATATATATATAATATGCATATATGTGTACATAGAGAGGGATGTATAAATAGATAGACATATATAGATAGATAGAATATGTATATACATATATATGTAATAGACACATACATATATAGATATATATAGATACATACACATATACAGACAGATATGAACGTCTAGAGATATGTATATGAATATCTCTCTCTCTCTCTCTATATATATATATATATATATATATATATATATATATATATATCCTGAGAGAGGCACATGTGTGCAGATGTATTGCAACAGGTGCCTGGTGACAAAGGCATGGACTGAACACCAGTGTGGATACTGGAGTACCATACTCCATTCCAAAACACTTTCACCACTAACCACCACATAGGTGGTTGCCTGCCTACTACTGGATGTGTCAGAAGGGAACATGGGAAACAAGTGTACAATAGGCTCCCCTTTGATATTCACAGTGGCACACTAGTGTTGTAATCCCTGTACATGGTATGTGTCAGCACAAATGGTGTGTCAGCTAGGGAAATGTAGGTCACTGTACCCCTCTACACCTCACAATGTCCTACACGGTATGTACCTCCCATGACAACTACAGAAAGGGAGAATGACACAGTCATACCTAACAAACAGTGATAATGCCCTCAAACACATTACCTATGCAGAGTGACTGACAAAACCACAGATAGAGTGCCTTTCATACTACCTACACAGAGGTTACCACTGCTGGATATACATAGTTAAGTCACACCCATAACAGTTGTCCAACAACCATGGTAACACCTCACAATATCCCCAGCCTAAATGACCTATTTCTGTCATCCTTGGCACCGCAGTAAAGAGCACATGGTGGAGGTACAGGTTCCTACCCACAAATAAGCCATACCCTGGAGTAAACCACCCAGCATTAAGAAGCAAGGCTCCTGATTAGTAGATGTCAGACATACCCCTGTTGAATGTTATGCAGATAGGTAATATGCCATATGAGTCACCCTGTGTAACTGTTTGACAGGAGCAAGTACAATCACATTACATGTGTCCCAAGGGGCAGGGTAGCATAACAGTATGCTGCTGTAGGCCCAGGGCCAATAGCATACTACCTACCTATGACACAATGCACACACACATGTACTCATTGCAATACCAACTATGTGAGGTGGAATGAGTGTGCCACTGACTGTATGCAAGGTCTGTAATGGTGTGATTGCTCAGCATGACTTTGTGTCTGTCATGGTAGTGTGTGTCCTTGGTGTGAGGCCAGAGAAAGATGTGTCAGGTATTGGGATACAAACATACTACATTGCCATATGTTGTGCTGTGGTTCCCTTTATGTGACTGCGGTGTAGGTAGGGGTATGGCCACAAAGACTAGGGTGCATTACCATTGAAATTTTAACTGTGCATTGCATGCATTGCATGGGTTGACAATGTTCCCCATTCATTACCTTGATACAAACCCCCAGTGTGAGGTTGTGCATTGGACCTCAAACAGTGTGCCGACTGCTGGTGTATACTAGTTTGTTGTATGGAGTGTGCCAGGCACTGTCACACAGTTGTTGGCTGAGCACTATGTGGTCATTTACATGTGTATCCCCCAATAGACAGACAGATGCTATATATGGCAGTTCAGTGATATCACTACAGTAGAGTATTATGTGTGCCATATTACTTGCTCACATATTTTTCTTTTCCTTCAAGGGCGATGGTGCACCAGTGCAACCCCTCGTACTCGGCTGCAGAGGAAGAGGAGATACACCAGAGCCTGGTGCAGGATTTTGCCACACCCTTTTCCCACACCAGCCAGAACCAGCAGGAGAGGGCTGCACTGTGGCAAGACCTTGTCCATTCAGGTAAATGACATAGGCATGCATAACCAGACATATGAGCAGGTACGCCATCACTGCAGTGATTTAATTAGAAATGTCCGTCAGCGTGCGTCTGATATCCACAGGCAACAGCTTGCCACAGGTGGTGGGGCAGCTATACACCCCCCCTCACCAGACTGGAGGGGCTCCTCCTAAGTGTTGTGGCTCCAGCCCAACAACAACATCCGCAGACATGTGTAATGATGGAGGCTGGAGCCTCCCAGCATGTGGACATGGAGCGTGCAGGTAACATGCCATATCTATAGTTGACTGTTCTCTACACTGGTAGTTTATGCATGTGTGAGATGTGTACTGTGCTTGTAGCTGTTATCCTGGAAATTATTGTGCAAGATTGATATTCTCAATATCAGCAGTAGACCTGTGAAAGCCAACTGTTGTACTACTGAACTGTATCATACTCACAGTATCAATGGCACAGTTGTGCCCACTGACAATAAATGTCTTATTTGTGCAGGTCCCTCTGATGTAACAGCAAGGCAGCCAATCCATGCTGGTGAGTGTGTAATAACAATACTTTTAATACTAATGATAATAATAGTAATAATACCCTCAAACAGTATTGCTATGTGTTGGATTGCAGGTGTGTTTGTGTCTGTGTGTTTGTATCTCATGTACTGACGAGTGTGCATGTGCCCATGTGTGCATGTGCCCATGTGTGCATGTGCGCATGTGTGCATGTGTCCATGTGTGCATGTGCGCATGTGCCCATGTGTGCATGTGCCCATGTGTGCATGTGTGCTTGTGTGAATGTGCCCATGTGTGCATGTGTGCATGTGCCCATGTGTGCATGTGTGCATGTGCCCATGTGAGGATGTGCGCATGTGTGCATGTGCCCGTGTGCATCTGTGGTAACATTGTGTACACATTGTAAACTGTGTTTCCTGTCTTCCTCTAACAGGTTCTGGTGTTGCTCTGGTGGTGTGCAGCAGGGAACCTGAATCCACTACTGGGGATAATGATAATGATGATACATGGGTAATGGCACAGGGAGGTGTGACAGGGTCTGTTGTTGTTCAGCCAATCTACAGTACACAGCAGTCAACCCCATCAATGTGCACAGTCATCCTGCCAATACATCCATTGTCACCAATGTCCTTAGGTGAGGGACAGCATACAGTGGGCATTGACCAGGGTAATGTGGTATCAGTGGCACATGCATCCCCTCACAGCAGCCATGGCCAGAGTCCTGACATGGTACCACACAGGCAGATGTCCACGGGTTCTCGTGGGAGCATCCGTGGTCATACTGCCCCTGTCAGATGTGCCCACAGAGGTCTTTCAACCTCAGCTATGTTCCGGGCTGTAATGCAGGCACAGGCACATATGGAACGGTACACCAGACAGAGTCTGAGGGAGCTTAGAGCACATCGCACTGCTATGAATGACACTATGCGTGACGTTGCGGCTGCCATCCGTAATATCACCGAGGTCATTGACAGACATTGGGGGGACACATTAGATCTGTTCCACAACTACATGTCCATGAGCCAGGGCAATGCAGGATGGTTGAGGCGTAGACGTGGACGTATGCCAGCAACATCAGCAGCTGGCAGTCGTCGCGGACGACAACAAACCCGCAGCCGCTCCCATAGTGCCAGTACCAGCCCCAGCAATGCTGGGTCTGTGCTGTCATCAGACCGCCCTAGGAGACCACGTGCACATGGCTCTGGACAGTCCCAGCAGGGACATGTGTCCAGTCATCAACCAACTGCTTCTGATGACAGTACCCAGTCTGGCGTAGTACCTGATACTGTCCGTAGCACCCCTGCCAGGCACAGGTACCATGTCCATGGCCAGAGACAGTGATCTGTATGACCTGGCAGGTACAGTCTGTGGCTGTCCACAAACACCCGTATATGGCAGCCATGAAGTGGAACTGTGTGCATGCATACACACATGCATAATGCTAACACCTAGGGCTAACACATACATGCACACACCGCATCAACATTGCCCCATCTTGTACTGTTGTCCCTCACTAACACACACACACATACATGTCGATTGGTTGTATTAGTGGCAGACTCAGGCATACCAAGTACACACCCTGTGCATATGATGAAACTGTGCCACCTCCTGCAATCTGTAACATCGATGCAGGAACAGGTTAACATGGTGCTGATGCACAGGGTGACTACATAGAAGTGTAGTAATATTATCATGTTGTCAACAGTACAGTGTAATGATATAATTGTGGGTATATCCCAGCATGCCTGATGCATTAACAGTATGATTGTCATTGTATTGTTTTGTACACCACCATAGTGTACTGTCTGCACATCTTTGCATTCTGGTGGTAAGGCTGAAAACACAAGGCCACCTACATAGGTAGCACAGGGGATAAGAAAATGGAAGTAATGATACTCAATGATGGACATGTAAACCACAAGATGCATGCAGTCCAAACTCTACTCTGCATGGAGAATGTTGATATCTGTGCAGTAATAGACAACAGGTTCAAGACTCCCAAAAGCACCCTAGCACTACCAGGTTACACCTCATACCATGCTTGACAGCCCCAAAACACGGAACTAACTATGACAGGAGGGTGAGTCTCATTAAATGTCAAGGATACTGTGGTGGCAGGACAGGTAGCTTACATCCTTCTAAGTTGGGAACTGCTGATTGAGGGCTCAGTGTCTGTTATTCTAAAAGTGTATTAGTTCTGGTTTAAGCACTTGGGCTTCAGTCCAGTTATTTTACATTAAGAAGGTTCATGGTCTGCACTCTTGTGGGAGGAGAGGCTGGACTCTGCCCGTCTGAGCTGGGAATTTCTGGCTAAAGGCTTATAGTGCCTGCATATTTGAACTGTTTCTTACTGAAATTGGTACACCTTGTTTGCTGTAGCATAGACTAGATCCAGGCCTGCTGAATGTATCTTTGTTTGTATGCTTGTTTGCTTGTTATTTCCCTGAAATGCTAATTCCACCTAAAACGTGGATTTTCAGCGCTTCTGTGGATCCCTAGTGACATCTGCATTGCTTACTGTACTTATTTCCTTGTTTAACTTGAAAGAAAGTTACTGTTTGTCATTTTTGCATTTAAGTTACCTGTAACACATTGCATTTAAGTTACCTGGCACTTGCTCACTAAAGCAATTATATACGTCAGCACTAACAAATTAAAAGCACTACACCTTCACAAACTCCCCTTGAGTACCTTGTTCCCCATTGGCCCTTTTTGTTGTCAATTATAAAGGAATTCCCAATACTATTCTAGCATGTCCAAAGGTCAGTTGTCAATCTCCTCTCCGGTCCAGCTGGTGAATCTGGGAATCTTGAGGCAATGTTACAACTGCCTCATGTACACAGACAACCCTCTCCTCCTCCCAACAAATTCCAACACATGTGAGAGATGCAACCATATAGCCAAACTGGAGGCTAAGCTCTCTCAACTCAGTACTGGTGAAACCTGTCAGGAGGAGAAGGAAACCACACTCACTACAATTCCAGTCTCACATACACCTACCACGACAGCAAACCAAACACATAAACACACAAAAACATACTCGGAGGCTCTAAATAAAAATCTGCCTAAGCAGCAGAGACCTCCAAAGCAGACACCCAAGCAACCGCTACCCCAAAACAAAACACGTGCAACACATAGCTCACAAAGCCAGTGTGCTGAACAGTCACAGCCCTTAAGGCTAAACAACACACCTGATACACTTGTAATAGATGACTCCATCGTCAGGCACACTGACGTCCCGCTCACCAGGCTGAACAAGGAGAAGGTCACTGTGAGCTGCCTGTCGGGCGCTAGGATCCGCCACATAACACAAGCACTCAGGTCAGTCCAAGGCAAGTACAAATATGACTCAGTCATTGTCCATGCTGGTGTGAATGACCTGAGACGTACCTCCCTGGACTACATGAAAAGAGACATAGAGGAGCTCTCTGAGCATGTGGCCCAGGCCAGTATGACCCTGACCTTGAGTAGCATTTTACCCTCACCAAGAATGATGCCACAATATGAAGACAAGATGATCAGTTTCAACAATTGGCTTAAGTATCAGTGTCATTCAAAGGGGATCCAATGCCTGTCAGCCTGGGATGACATGCTCGACAAGCCACGATGCTTTGCTAGGGACAGCTTGCACCTGTCACCCCTGGGCTTTTGGATACTGGCAAAGGCTCTTGCAACTCCCATAGTGCCTTTTTTAGGCAAGGCTCAAAAGACAAACCCACCTCCATAGGTATCACAAGGGATAAGAAACTAATAGTAATGCTACTCAACGCCAGCAGTGTAAACCTCAAGATGCATGCACTGGAAACTGTCCTTAGCATGGAGAACATCAATATCTGTGCAGTAACAGAATCCTGGTTCAAGGCGCCCGAGTGCACCCCAGCACTGCCAGGTTATACCTCATACCATGCTTGTCGGCCCCAAAACTTGCACCGAACCAGAACAGGAGGGGGAGTATCAGTATTCATCAAAGATACACACACCTCCAGGTTGGTGGCACAGCACGAAGCATCAGAGACTATCCATGTGCAACTAACAGTGGGTAAAACTGCCTTCCAGTTTATAACCTGCTACAGACCACCCTCCCAAACCCAGGAACTCCACTTGGCCTTCCTGAGAACACTGGAAAATATGAAGGTCTTTCCAAACACCATTATATTGGTGGACTTCAACTACCCAAACATAGACTGGGAGCATTACTCTAGCTCCAACACCCTAGCTCAAAGATTCCTAGCATTTATAAACTCAAATGCTATGGAACAACTTGTTACCACTCCCACAAGAGGGGAAAACATACTGGACCTGATCATCACCAACATGGGGACTCTATGCTCCAGACCAGAAGTGTATCCCTCACTGGTAAGATCAGACCATAAACATATTCTCACTGGATATTCACATCCCGACCCCACCCCCTGCCCAGAAAACCACAGTGTAAAACTTCTCTACAGCAAATTTCACACCCCTCAAAACCGAGGTGGAATCCTTCAAAGCCCCCGGGCCTGTGGAAAATACGGCCCAGACTGCAGAATCCTTTATAAACGCATTCTATGAACACCTTCAGGAATGCATGGATCATGCAATCCCAAATAAAAGACCCAATCCTGCAAAGGCAGACGTCCTGTCTGGTGGACCACAGCCATAAACAAACTATACAATAGAAGGAGGAAGCTACTACATGATAGAGCAAAATCCCAAAAAGGGAAGGCATCTCTGATCAATGTTAGCAAAATACTACGGGCACTCATAAAATCGTCTAAGGCCAGCTTCAAGAGAAAAATTGCACAAATTTACTAAGGATAATCACAAGGCTTTTTTTAGTTATGTTAGGAACCTGGGTGGGAATTCCCAGATATGCTCAGAATTAGTCCAAAATGACAAAAAATACACCGAACCCACAGACATTGCCAACATCCTAGCTGACAGGTTCAGCGCAAACTTCTCCCCCCACTCCCCACCAGAAGGGCAAATATCTATCCCAGCAGAGTGCTGCCCCCCTGACATCTCAGATGCTCAGGTAAGAGCTGCCCTCTCCAAAGCAAAAAACACAGCATCAATGGGACCAGACGGTGTCCTGGGCTGCGTCCTACATGAACTCCAAGATGAGCTAAACCCAAACATAAAACTACTGTTCAATCTCAGCCTTACCACAGGATATGTACCCAAAGAGTGGCGTACAGCAACAGTGGTCCCTCTACACAAAGGTGGTGCCTCAATGGATCCTGGAAACTATCGCCCCATAAGCCTGACTAGCTTGGTCTGCAAAGCTATGGAAAGGATCATCATGGACCTCATAATTAAAGATATTGGGGACCTACAGACACTGGATCCTACCCAGTTTGGCTTTGTTAAGGGTAGATCCTGCCTCTTAAACCTGGTCGATTTCTTTGAAACAGTCGCCAAGGCCATTGACGAGGGGAAGGTGGTCCACACAGCCTACCTGGACCTCGCAAAAGCCTTCGATACAATACCCCACTCTGGCATTATAGATAAGCTCACCAGCTTAAATATAAACCCCTATGTCACTAGATGGGTTGCAAACTGGCTCAAGGACAGAACCCACATGGTTAGAATTGCTGGAGCCATGTCAGACTCCAAACCAGTTACAAGTGGCATCCCACAAGGCTCAGTCCTGGGACCTCTCCTGTTCGGTATATATTTCTCGGAGGTACAGGCCAACACAGAAGGACTGTGGCTGACCAAGTTCGCAGATGACTGCAAACTGGGTGCTATAATCGACTCTCCAGCCGACACAACCATCCTCCGAAAGGGCCTCATAGGAACAGACAACTGGTGCCAGAGCCATGGTCTCAAGCTAAATGCCACAAAGTGTATAGTCATCCCCTTTGGCAAAAACAAAGTGCCCACAAATTTCCACATAGGTGGTAATCCATTAAGTATGGAAGAAGTAATTAGGGACATGGGGACCCAAGTTGATAGCAATCTCTCATTTGACAACCATGTGGCCAAAGTGGTTAGAAAAACATTTTATATAGCCCACCTAATTATGATGGGATTCACATCTAGATCAGGGGAGGTCATCGTGCCTCTTTACTCATCCCTCATCAGGCCCATAATTGAGTACAATGCCCCTTTTGGGATGTACCTTACCAGACACCTGCAGCAACTGGAAAGTCCCCAAAAGTACCTCACCAAGAGGATCAAAGGGCTCAAACAGATGACATATGCTGCCCGGTTAACAAAACTCCATACTCAGTGGCATACCACCTGCTCAGAGGCGATCTGTGCCTGACGTATAATGCCATGTCCAACCCGGAAGTAATGGACATGCTGCACCTCAGAAAATCCAAATCCCATCGAGCTACGTGCTCGAGAGACTTGAACCTCAGCACTGACATAAATAGGACATGCTGGAGGGACAGATTCATAACCCAGAGGCTCCCTTCACTCTGGAATAAAATCCCAGTCCAGGTTAGGCAGAGTCCCTCATTAACTCTCTTCAAGAGGAATCTTGATGAGTGGATGGGGGATCATAGGTTTACCCTGGGTATCACTTCTGTGTCACTGACAGAGGCACAGTATACTAACCTGGAAAAAGGGCATAACAACATTAATTTAAAATGGGTGGCGAAAGCCAAACACACTCTGGCTTGGCTTATAAATGCCCTAGGGCAGATAGCCTAGTATGAACCTATGAACCTATACCCACACCCCCAGGTTGTTGCCACAGCGTGACGCATCACAGACTATCCATGTGCAACTAACAGTGGGTTAAACTGACTTCCAGTTCATAGCCTGCTACAGACCACCCTCCTAAACCCAGGTAATCCACTTGGCCTACTTAAGAATACATGAATATATGCAGGTGTCTCCAAACAACAATATATTGGGCAGCTTAATTTACCCACACATAGACTGGGAGCATTACTGTAGCTCCAACTCCCTAGGTGAAAGGTTCCTAGAATCCATACATTCAAATGCTATGGAACAACTTGTTACCACTCCCACAAGAGGGGAAAACATGCTGCACCTGCTCATCATCAACATGTGGACTATATGCTCCAGACCAGAAGTGTATCCCTCACTGGTAAGATGACATCATAGACTACTCTCACCGTATATTCACATACCAACCGCAGCCCCTGCACAGAAAACCACAGTCAAAAAGTTGTGTAATGCAAATTCCATGTATTCACATGAGGCAGGCTTCACACATGGGAACTATTTAAGGTCACAGGTACATATGTCTATGTGGCACACACATACCTCATGTGTGCATTGACATTACTGATATAATATATGTCATACAATATTAAGAGCAACACCCAACACACATGGACAAACTGTGTGACAAAAACACACATGGCATTTGTAGGATTCAAACCCCTACCTAACTATGTTATGACACTTGAGAGAGACGCATTAGCAGAGCATGCTATTCGCATTACTGGGAGGTTTCTCTTCTCCTGCTATACTTATAGGGTGCTGACATCATCAGTGTTTAGAAAGAGGAATGTACATCATGTAGTGTGTTCTTCTAGTTGCCAAAAGTGACATTTCTTTCACACAGAATTGCACACACACACACACACACTGAGCATTTACAGGATTCAAACCCCTACCTAACTATGTTATGACACTTGAAAGAGATGCATTAGCGGTGCATGCTATTTACCTTACTGGGAGGTTTCCCTTCTCCTGCTATACTTATAGGGTGCTGACATCATCAGTGTTTAGAAAGAGGAATGTACATCATGTAGTGTGTTCTTCTAGTGGCCAAAAGGGACATTTTTTTCAAACAGAATTGCACACACACACACACACTGCACATTTGCAGGATTCAAACCCCTACCTAACTATATTATGACACTTGAGAGAGACGCATTAGCAGAGCGCACTATTCAACTTACTGGATATCTTTTCTTCTCCTGCAGTATTTATAGGGTGCTGACATAATTTATAAAGAGGTATGTACATCATTTATAAAGAGGTATGTACATCTATTACTATCTGTCAGTAAGGGGGATAGCATATATATGCATTAACAGATGCCTACTTCAGGGTCACATATGCACATCAGCACTGCCAGGTTATGTTTTATACCATGCTTCATGACCACAGGACCTGTAACACACAACACAACCAGTTCAGACCACCCCTCACATATCCAGGAACCACACTTTGCTTCCCTGGGAACAGTGTAGGATATGAAGGTGTTCACATACACCATTACAGTGGTTAACTTCAGGTACAGGTATACTGAGTGGGGGAACTACTCAGGCATCAACAACATCACCCTACAGCCACTACAATTTGTGAATCCATGTGCTATGGCAGGACCAATCACCACAGCCACAAGGGGGAATACATATTGGACCTGACCATCTGCAACATGGGGACTCTATGTTCCACACCAGAGGTAGACCACCATTGTTAATATCTGACCATAACCAACTTTCCCTGGACATCCATATCCCATCCCCATCCCCAGGCAAGGAAGTCACTGCAAACAAAGTATTTATCAATAGCAGACTTTGCACTTGTGAAGACTGTGGTGGAAGACTTCAAAGGACCCATGCTGGGGGATTATACAAGACACTCTGCATAATCCTTGACAATTGCATTCTATGAGCATCTGGAAGATTTGCATTGATCATGCTATCCCAAATAAACCCAAGACTCCTCCACAACAGGAGACCTGTCTGGTGTACACCAGCCATATACAAGCTGTACAACAGAAGGAGGGAGCTAATACATTACAGAGCAATATCCCACAGAGGGAGGACGTCTCTGAACAGTATTGGCAAGACACTTCAATCCCTCAAAATCATCACTTCAAAGTGTTGATAGTGAAATTGTCCAGACACTGCAGATAAGGCTCCCCTCAGTCTGTAATGCACACCCAATTACTGTTATAAGTCCTCGCCAACCCTCTTCCAGCAAACACCAGCCACATGGATGTGACATTGCAAATTCAACCCCTGGGATCTCCACTGTGTCCCTGCTTGATGGAGGCACAGCACACTAGCCTTAAACGGTGCCTTCTGTGACCTACTTTACAGAGGCACAGTAGCCTACTGTACTGGGGAGGCAGACGCCAAACACACTCTGGCTAAGCTTATGTATTCCCTAGGGCAAACAGCCTAGTATTGACCTCTACACCCATATGTTTAATTTTCAGATACACAATATTTGTTGCTGATAAACTGTTTGCAGGTCTTTATTGCCATAGCTTTCCCTGTTTCTATGAACAACTTGGGTATCTGTGGTGAATAAGAGAGGGATCCACTATTTTACTTATGTCTCTGTTGTCATTTAACTGTGTGCACTGGGCAGATTGCTGTATTGTGGGAGGTTCCTGGCTTAACACATACAAATGCCAGATATGTGTGGCCAACTGCTAAACTGAGACATGACCTAAGTGTGTGAGCATGCCCAGTTCAGGCTTTCCATGGCTTGTTGCCTGACATATGTCTCATTTATCAAAGTGTGCGAGCATGCCCAGTGTGAGCTTTCCATATGTTGAAATCTGAGGTCCACCACATTTGTGGTTGTGTGTGAACTTCAACAATATTTCACATTTATAGTTGTGTGTTGGAAGTCATGTTGTGTACTTACTGCCCAACTGCTTTGTGTCTGAACCCAACAGGGATTATACTGTGCCTGCAGGGTTTCCATGGGATAGTTTGCATACAGTTGTCAACATCCTTTCATACTGACCAAACACTGTAATATCGTATAGTGTACTGGTTCAGTACTTTCACTGTGGTGGACAGTATCCTGGGTTTCAGTCCTATCACTGCTTTAAATATTCATAGTGAGCACACCAGACTGGTTAAGGGCCAGTGGTGCAAATATGACCATGTTGCATTTTGTTCAGATATGGACTACTTAAACCAGGCTTGTCCAACATTGGTAGTGTATTCCGCAACTTGGGTGGACATTGACAAACACTAGCTATGTGCCCTAGTCCATTTCTAATGCAAGTCAGAGAGTGTGTTTGTCCTTCAACACACATTGTAACTGGAGTTTGCCATGACATATTTCAAGGTTAGTATACTGTGCCTCTGTCTACCCATGACATAACAGTGATACCCAGGATAAACCTACCATCTCCCATCCACTCATCAAGATTCCTCTTGAGGAGAGTCAATGAGGGACTCTCTGGCTAACCTGTACTGGGAGTTTACTCAAGAGTGGAGGGAGCTTCTGGGTTATGGATCAATCACTACAGCATGTCTTATTTATGTCAGTGCAGGGGTTCAGGTCTCTTATGTGCATAGCTCACTGGCATTCAGATTTTACAAGGTGCAGCATGTTCATTGATTCCAGCTTGGACATGGCTTTATACATCAGGCACAGATTGCCTCTGGGCAGGCAGTATGGCACTGTGTGGAGCTGCAGTTTGTTTAATCAGGCAACACATGGCATCTGTTAGAGCTCTTTGATCCTTCTGGTGAGGTACTTTTGGGGTCTTTCCAGTTGCTGGAGGTGTCTGCTGAGGTACATCCCACAGGGGCCATTGTACTAAATTGTGAGGCTGATGAAGGATGACTGAAGAGGCACGATGACCTCCCCTGATCTAGATGTGAATACCTTAATGATTAGGTGGGTATATGGTATATTTCTGTAACCACTACAGCCACATGGTTGTCAAATGCAAGATATCTATCAACTTGTGTCCCCAGGTCTCTTATTACTTCTAAAGTACTTAATGGGTTAACACCTATGTGGTAATTGGTGGGCACTTACTGTTTTTCCACAGGGGATGACTATACACTTTTCTGCATTTAGCTTGATGACATGGCTCTGGCACCAGTTGTCTGTTTCTATGTGGCCCTTTTGTAGGATGCTTGTGTCAGCTGGAGGGTCAGACATGGTGCGCAGTTTGTAGTCATCTGCAAAGTTGTTCAGACACAGTCCTTCCATGTTGGCCTGTACCTATGGGAAATATATACCAAACAAGGGAGGTCCCTGGACCGAGCCTTGTGGGATGCCAATTGTAGCTGGTTTGTAGTCTGACATGGCTGCAGCATTTCTGACCATGTCAGTTCTGTCCTTGAGCTGGTTTGCAACCCATCTACTGACATAGGGGTTTATATTTAAGCTGATGAGCTTATCTATAATGAACACGTGGGGTATTATATGGAAGGCTTTTGCAAGGTCCAGATAGGCTGTGTGGACCACATTCCCCTCATCAATGGCCTTGATGACTGTTTAAAATGAGTCAAACATGTTTAAGGGGCAGGATCTGCCCTTAAGAAAGCCACAATGGGTAGGGTCCAGTGTCTGTAGGTCCCCAATATCTTTATTTCTGAGGTCCATGATTATCCTTTCCATAGCTTTGCAGACCAAGCTTGTCAGGATTCTGGGGTGATAGTTTGCAGTATCCATTCAGGCACCACCTTTGTAGAGAGGGACCACTGTTGCTGTACACTGCTCTTTGGGTACATATCCTGTGGTAAGGCTGAGATTGAGCAGTAGTGTTATTTGGAGTTCCATTCTTCTTGGAGTTCATGTTGGACGCAGCCCAGGACACCATCTTGTACCATTGATGCTGTGTGTTTTGCTTTGAAGATGCTGGCTGTTACCTCAGCATCTGCAATGTCAGGGGGGCCAGCACTCTGCTGGGATATATATTTGGCATTTTGGTGGTGGTGGGGGAGTTTGAACTGAACCTGTCAGGTTGGATGTTGGCAATGTGTGTGGGTTTGGTGTATTGTTTGTAATATTTGAGTAATTCAGAGCAGATCTGTGAATTCCCACCAAGGTTCCTACCATCAGTTAAGAAAGCCTTGTGATTATCCTTAGTGTCCTGTACAATTTGTATCTTCATAGGTTCATACTAGGCTATCTGCCCTAGGGCATTTATAAGCCTAGCCAGAGTGTGTGTGGCTTTCGCCACCCCTTGCAATGTGAATATTATGCCCATTTAGGGTTTACTTTACTGTGCAAATCTACGATCTCCCATCCACTCGTCAAGATTCCTCTTGAAGAGAGTCAGTGAGGGGCTCTGCCTAACATGGACTGGGATTCTGTTCCAGAGTGTAGGGAGTCTCTGGGTTATGAATCTGTCCCTCTAGCACATCCTATTTATTTATGTGTTGAGGTTGAAATCTCTCACTCTCGCGGCTCTGATGGATTTGGATTTTCTGAGGTGGAGCATGTCCATTAATTCTGGATTGGACATGGCCTTGTACATCGGGCATACATCGCCTCTGAGTAGGCAGTATGTGACTGAATACAGCTGGGGTTTCTTCAGCCAGGCAGCATATGACAAATGTTTGAGACCCTTTATCCTCTTGGTGAGGTACTTTTGGGGTCTTTCTAACTGCTCCAGGTGTCGGGTAAGGTACATCCCAAATGGGGCACTGTACTCAATTATGGGCCTGATAAGAGAAGCGTATAGGGGCACAATGACCTCTCTTGATGTAGATGTGAATCCTTTCATGATAAGGTGGCCACTATAGAAGGTCTTCCTAGCCACCTTGGCAATGTGAGTGTCACATGAGAGGTTACTGTCCACTTGTGTCCCTAGGTCCCTGATTACTTCTTCCATACGTAATGGATTACCACCTATGTGGTAATTTGTGAGTACCTTGTTTGGTATTTGGAGAGACATTCATACTCTCCAGTGTCTTCAGGAAGGCTGAGTGGGGTTCCTGGGTTTGAGAGGGTGGTCTGTAGCATGCTACAAACTGTACAGCAGTTTTGCCTACGGTTAGTTGCACATGGATGGTCTCCGATGCTTCGTGCATTGTCAGTAACCTGGAGGTGTGGGTATCTTTGATGAATACGGATACTCCCCCTCCTTTTGTGGTTTGGTCCAGGTTTTGGGGCCAAAAAGCATGATATGAGGTATAACCTGGTAGTGCTGGGGTGCTCTCAGGAGCCTTGAAGCAGGTTTTCGTCACTGCACAGACATCGATGTTCTCCATACTGGGGAGGGCCACGAGAGCGTGCATCTTGAGGTTTAGACTTCTGGCGTTGAGCAGCATTACCCTTATTTTTTTTCCACTTTTGTTTTCTAGGGAGGTGGGTTTGTCTTTTGAGCCTTGCCTAACAAAGGCATTATGGAGGTGGCAAGAGCCTTAGCCAATATCCAGAAGCCCAGGGGTGACACGTGCAAACCATCTCTGGCAAAGCAGCGTGGCTTGTCAAGCATGTCATCCCAAGCAGACAGACATTGGATCCCCTTGGAATGACACCAGTAATTGAGCCAATTGTTAAAGCTGATCATTCTGTGTTTGTACTGTGGCATCATTCTTGGTGAGGGTAAGATGCTGCTCAGGGTCAGGGTCATACCAGCCTGGGCTACATAATCAGAGAGCTCCTCTATGTCTCTTTTCATGTAGTCCAGGGAGGTACGTCTCAGGTCATTCACACCAGCATGGACAATGAATAAGTCATATTTGTACTTGCTTTGGAGTGACCTGCGTGCTTGTGTTATGTGGCGGATTGTAGCGGCCAACAGGCAGCTTACTGTAACCTTTTCCTTGTTCAGTCTGGTGAGTGGGACATCAGTGTGTCTGACTATGGAGTCACCTATTACAAGTGTATCAGGCATGTTGTTTGTCCTTAAGGGCTGTGACTGTTTGGCACACTTACTTTGCGAACTATGTGTTGCATGTGCTATGTTTTGAGGTAGTGGTTGCTTGGGTGTCTGCTTTGGAGGCCTCTGTTGATTTGGTGGATTTTTAATTAGAGCCTCTGGGAATGTTTTTGTGTGTTTATGTCTTTGGTTTGCAGTTGTGATAGGTCTATGTGAGACTGGGTTTGTGGTGTGTGTGGTTACCTTCTCCTCCTGACTGGTTTTGCCAGTACTGAGTTGAGAGAGCTCGGCCTCCAGTTTGGATAAATAGTTGCATCTCTCACATATATTTGTATTTCTTGGGGAGGAGGGGTTGTCTGTGTACATGGGGCAGGTGTAACATTGCCTCAAGATTCCCAGATTCAACATGTTGTAGCTGGCCTTAGTGGATTTTATGTGTGGCCATAGTTTTTTGCCATAATACTGATCAGAGATTACTTGCCTTTTTGGGTTTTGCTCTATCATGTAGTAGCTTCCTCCTTCTCTTGCATGGTTTGGTAATGGCTGGGGTCCACCTGGCCAGATGCCTGTGTGTATGGAATTGGGTCTTGGTTTTATTTGGGATTGCATAATCCATGCATTCCTGAAAGTGTTCATAGAATGCATTTATAAAGGGTTCTGAGGTGTGGCCCATATTTTCCATAGGCACAAGGCCTTTAATGGATTCCACATCAGTTTGGAGGAGTGCAACATTTGCTTTACACATGTTTTTCACTGTGGTTTTCTGCCCAGGGACTGGGGTCAGGATGTGAATATCCAGTGTGATTACTCTATGGTCAGATCTTACCAGTGAGGGATACACTTCTCATCTGGGCATAGAGTACCCTTGTTGCTGATTATCACATCCAGTATGCTTACCCCTCTTGTGGGAGTGGTAAGTTGTTCCTGAGCATTTTGGTTTATGAATTCTAGGAACCTTTGGCCTAGGGTGTTGGAGCTAGAATAATGCTCCCAGTCTATGTTTGAGTATTTTCAGTCACCCAATATACTGTTGTTTGGAGAGACCTTGATATTTTCATGTGTTCCGAAGTAGGCCAAGTGCGGTTCCTGGCATTAGGAGGGTGGTCTGTAGCAGGCTACAAACTGGGAGGCAGTTTTAGCCACTGTTACTTGCCCGTGGATAGTCCATGCTGCTTCTTGTTGTGGTACCAACCTGGGGGTGTGGTTATCCTTGACAATTATTGATAGTCACCCTTCTTTTGTAGTTTGTTCCATGTTTTGGGGCTGTAAAGCATGGTATGAGGTGTCACCTGGTAGTGTTAGGGTGCTCTTGTGAGCCTTGACCTAAGTTTCTGTTACAGAACAGATATCAACATTCTCCTTGCTAAGGAGAGTTTGGACTGCATGCATCTTGCAGTTTAGACTTCTGGCATTGGGAAGCATTACATCTAGGTTCTTATCCCTTGTGATACCTATGGAGGTGGGTTTGTGTTTTGAGCCTTACCTATTCAAGGCATGGTGGGGGTGACAACAGCCTTTGCCAGTATCCAAAAGGCCAGGAGTGATAGGTGCATGCCATCCCTAGCAGGTGGAGCATCGTGTCTTGCTCAGCATGTCATCCCAGGCTGACACGCATTGGATCCCCTTTGACTAACAGCACTACATAAGACAATTATTGTAATTAATCATCTTGTCTTCATATTGTGGCATCATGCTTGGTGAGGGTAGGATGTTAGTCAGGGTCATCAAGTTTGCATATACTACATGTTGTTACATTGCTTAACACATGGCAATCATGCCTCAGGTGGTGCTGCAGGGCTGTCTATGTTGGATGCACATACTACACTCCCTGTACATGGTTGAAAGCAGGTTGTGTCAACTTAGGCATCTTTTTTACTATATGTGTGAGTCAGAGAGAGGTATCATTTCCAGGGTTCCTACTGAGCCAGTGTATGTGCTATGCGTTGCCTCTTTGCCAAGGCCAAGGCATACTAGGCATGCCTCCTTCTGCCTACTGGGGCAGACTCAGGTTGCTCCTCCTCCGAGTCACGCTCTGCCTGTGATTGGCTTGGCAATGGTGGGGGGCTGTTTGGCCCAGCCCTATGCTGGTCCTGCTGCAGCTGTTTTCGCAGAATCATATTATGTAGCATAGCACATACCATGACAATTTGGGTACATGTAGTTGGTGAGTACTGCAAGGCTCCACCAGATGTGTCCAGGCACCGTAACCATGACTTGAGCAGCCCAAACACATGCTCGATTACATTTCGTGTTTGTGCATGTGCCTCATTATGGCGTTCTTGTTCAGGTGTATGTGCATTTCTGATGGGTGTCATCAGCCATGGCTCCAGTGCATAGCCAGCATCCCCCACTAAGTGACCATGTGGGATGTCCCCATTGGCAAATGTCTGGTACAGCTGCGTCAAATGCCAGATATGGGAATCATGGTAGCTTCCAGGGCAGCCAGCACACACATTCATTATTATGCCCTGGGCATCACACATGACCTGGCAGTTGATGGAGGGGGAAGCCCTTGTGGTTAATGTAGGCCCTACCCCGCTCACCAGCTGGTGCTTTGATGCATATATGCGTGCAGTCTATTGCACCCACTACCTCAGGGTATTCCGCTATTTGCTGGAAGAGACGCATATTGCTGGCCAGTACCTCACGGGAATTGGGGAAATATACATGATCACCGACATGTGCTGACATGGCATCCAGGAACTGGTGCAGTACCCTGGATGCTGATGCCTGTGATATCCCCATCATATCACCAGTTGATCTCTGGAAGGTACCTGTTGCTAGTATTCTTAGGCCAACACATACCTTGGTTTCCACTGGGATGGGTTCCCCTCTGTTGGTTCTGTGTGTGAGGAGTGGCCTGCACAGCTCAACAATTTGCTGTAGGAGGTCTCTGTCCACTCTATAGCGCTCCACTATTTCCAGCTCATGTAACCCCTGGTAGGTGACCCTGGGCCTGTACACTCTTCTCCGTCTCCTCACTGTGGGTTGTCCGGCAGCATTTGCATAGTCACCACCCTCAGCAAGTTGCATATGTCTCCTTATAACAGCTATGGCAGCCCCTAGCATTTTTGGTCTGACTGAAGCTTTTTCAGTTTTCACTTCTAATAGCTTACTCTGTTGCAGTGTCTCTTGAGAGAAACATTCTGCACTGTTAGTTTTAAGTGCTGGGCTGGGCTACTGTTCTGCCTGTGTAATTGCCTGCTTCTGATTGTTTTCACCTGCTAGCTCTGCCAGTAATCCCTGCTGGCTTCCTACTATTTTTCATGCTTCCCTTTTCCCTTCTGTTTCCTCAGGGGGGAGCGACGCGCATACCAGCAAAAACACGCTCACAGCGGCTAACATGCACGCACACATGCTTAGACGGACTAGAATCTGCTTATTCAGGTTAAAACGCGTGCGCACCAGTGCAAACAAGATTACAGGTGTTTAAACAGGCTCCTACATGCTAATTCTGCCTTAAACGCATGCACTCACGCTTATACATACGCACTCTATTTTACTCGTGCCTACCAATGTGCACATGCGTGCACGCACGCCCAGAAAGAAACTTTGGTGTTATCCATGGTGTACACCTTCCATTTCTTGGCTTTCCCATGCCTACTTGTTGACACTCCTCTTTCCATGATGTGCGACTGACATCTTTCACATGCCACTGTGCTCCAATGAGCTGCATTTCTTTCATACATTCCCCCCTGTGATGTCACCTATCTCCTACTCTGTTGCTCCCCCTTATCCTACTCCTACACTGCACGGAATGTGCTCATTTGCTATGTGACAGTACGATTCACTATCCTACCACTCATTTACATGGGATTGCCTACTAATGCTTAGTTACATGTCTTACACTCAGCTTCCCCCCTTAGCAACCCCTACTCGGTGGCCATGTTGTTTTCAGCCTGCTATTCCCTTACATTGTAAATTCATGCTTTGCATAAAACCCACATTTGTGGGTTTAAAATTTTTATTTTTCTGTTTTTTTATAGCGCAGCCCGTTTGCGCGGCGCTGCGCTACGTTTAAACATCGGCAAAAAAAAAAACATTTTTATTTTATTTTTGCATTGGGGTACATTGCCAGTGGCCACATATTTGGCCATTGGCATGCTGCCTGGGACATTTGCAACCTTTATTTGGAGCTGACAAGGCTCCATTGTGTTATTTGCAGAACGGTACTCAGTTATCAACTGAGTACATTTCTGCAGATAACACGGCTCTTACACGGGCAGGTTTTTGCTTCCTGGATCACAAAATTACCTCATGTGCATGCCTTTTGGCTGCAAGTGAGGTAATTAGCATATCCACGCCCTGTCCGTGTAAGAGCCGTTTTAGGTGCTCTCTTACATGCTCATACAGGCTGTTCCTGGATAGCGATGGCTGCATGGAGTCTTACACTACTCTTAGACTCCGTGCAAGCCATCGTGAATCCTGCCCAAAATGTTTTTAGATGGTGATTTATGATTTATAGACAGCACCATATACTTAATTAGTTTAGGAACTGAACCTTTGGTTGATAAAGTCATATAGTCAAGTTTATTAGATACACATTTCTACTTTTGTGTAGATCCAACCAGGATGTTGTGTCAAAATCATGTTCATTCTACAATAGGTTAATGGATTTCAGTTCATTATTAGATATCATTTGTTGCCAAACAATTTAATTTTTTTTTTAAAAGAAAACATATTCATAAAATCAGAAGAAAATATAGCACCTTGCGTGTAGACTATAAGAAATAGAAGAAATAACCAATCTTTATACAAGTTGAACTTATATAAATGGTTTCTAAATAATATCAACATA
This sequence comes from Protopterus annectens, assembly GCF_019279795.1. Lineage (NCBI taxonomy): Eukaryota > Metazoa > Chordata > Ceratodontiformes > Protopteridae > Protopterus > Protopterus annectens. Next base: position 639,543,469 of record NC_056736.1, read on the forward strand.
AGAAGTATATAATGTGCTCTAAAAGTCTGAGAAGAATAAGTGAAAAAAATAATATTTTAAGATCCAGATAAAGGAGTTATTAAACAACATTAATTTCTGTGTTTTATTATTCTTTATTGCATCACTCATTAATATTTCTAGAATGTTCTTCCATTTAGCAGTGTATTGCAGAAATTGGGTAGATTTCCAAATTAGGCAAAGCTATACCCCCATTTCCCAATTTTCCATGTGATAAGATAAGGCTATTCTAGGTCTTATAGGAAACCATAAAATGTATGTATCATAGAATTAAATTTCTTAATTAGTGAACTAGGAGGGGGTAAAGAGACTGATTGGATAATATAAAGAATTTTAGGTAATAGAATCATTTTAATAATTAAATGTTTTTCATCCATAGAAACTTGGATTTTATTCCATTTTTAATGAGATTTCCTATTGCCAATAAGCAAGCTCTTATTGTAATTGATTTGAATATCTTTTATGTTGTTAGCAATTACAATGCCTAGATAAAGTAGTTCATTAGACTGTGCTTGGTATTTTTATAGACATCTAGTAATTCTAGCTTTTTAGGGCCAATTGTCAAGATTTTAGTTTTGTTGTTATTAAAGGTTAAACCTGACTTTTTCTGAAAATATTCAGCATCTTTAAAAAGAGCATGAATAGATTCATTATTACCACCTAGAGTAATGAGTATGTCATCCGCAAACATTTGTAATTTCGAAACATCATTAGAATTCAAGTTATAACCTTCAATGTTTTCATCATATCTTGTCAAATTAGCCCAAGGTTCCATAACTAATGTAAATGGTAAAGGAGATAAAGGGCACCCTTGCACTGTTCCTTTGATTATTGGTATATTTTGGGATATATTTGTACCTATTTTAATGTATGCTTGGCTACCTTGATATAAACTTGTAAATAGATTAATGAAACTATTAGAGAAGTTTAGTCTAGTC
>NC_056736.1:639549424-639579424 GCF_019279795.1 Protopterus annectens
GGGCAATGGTAGTTCTGGCAAGAGGAGTAAGGAAAGGTTTAATTCTGTAGAGGGATCCCAGTTTTTTGTTGACTAGTTTTATAGTGTTGTTAATGTGAGTATCAAAGTTTAGGTTATTGTCTATCTCAACTCCATGGAGTCTGGTTGTTGGATCAGGTGATATAATCATGCAGTTGTTTGATTTTACTGCAAAGTGTAGAGGAGTGGATTTTTGGGTGGGAGAGAACAGTGAGAGTTTTGTTTTTTTGGGGTTCAGGATTAGGCATAGTTTTAAGAACCATGTCTCAGTCTGGAATACCTGCTGGGTGAGGGTGAACAGTTCAGAGGAAGATGAGGCTGAGCAAATTAAGGTAGAATCATCTGCATATTGCATGCAGGTGGCTTGGGGAATATTAGTATGAAGGTCATTAATGAAGATAGAAAAAAGGAGAGGGCCCAGGATAGAGCCTTGAGGGACACCAAGGGTAATAGGGAGGTGGTTGGATAAGTTATTGTGCTAACGCACTGCCTGTTGCCTGTTGTGAAGATAGGATTGGAACCATTTTACTGACTTGTGTGTAGTGCAAGGGATTTTAGTAAATGTATCAATAGTTGGTGTATTATTGCAGATATGGTGGGGGGAGAAAGAGATGTCAATTAACAACTTGTATATCCTTGTAGTACTCACAACTTTAATGATCATTGCTCTAATCATTACTCTACAGGTATTATTACAATACCATATGGCCTTGGTTTGGGCAGTGGTATGTTTGTACACAGTGTATACTTCAACTGTCTTATAGCTAAATTCTCCTTCTACTTACCTGGTAGACCTGTGGAGGGAATGCTTGTTAACACTACCTGACTGTTTCTACACATATTCCCAGATTCCTAGTTAAAATTATGCACATACCTCTCAATCTCTTCATGCACAACATCTGGACAAAGCTTGACAACATGGGGGTACAAATAGGGACATATTTTGAATAGTGCTCTTATAAGCTTATAAACTTAGAGAGTTGCTAGAGTAACAGGATTTGTTTTAATATACATTTTCTGAAGGATTAGATGACTGAGACTCAAATGCATGTCATTATTTAGTGACTACAATTCTGAGATCATCCCAGTGATTTGCCAGGGAGAAAGGGGAACAGGTCAAAAATATGAGCCAATTATCTGGACATTCTGCAAAAATCTGTACAGTTGAGAGGTATGATTATGCATGCAGCTTGCTACCACTCCCAGGATTCGAACCATGGCTGTGTGTGCTAAAAAAACAACTTTTGTTTCATCAGAGTGCACTATTTAGAAACTGCTTTCTGTGCCTTCAGTGTTTTCTAAGTCTCTCTTGGTTGTACAATCAGACGTTGTACTTACAACAGTCTTAGTCAGACATTCCTAAACATATTTTTTATGTAGCACGTTGTGGGTAACAGTGGTTAACACAACATTGCTATTCAGAGAATGCAACACTAAATGCTATACAATACCAGAGTAAACACAACCAGTCCAAGATTTAGAACGTTATTGCCAGGCAGTTATGGTTTTATTTAAATATCACCTATATGGGACTATTACTGTCATATTGTCTGGTTTATTCAGTACAACCCATACACAGTTTTTATACTGCCAGGTGACTTTCTACTACTTTATATTTATTTGGTATGACTACTACAAGCAGGATTGTTACTCACCAGCCTCGCCACGCAGCCTTTGCAACCTACTGGCATGGGCTTCCTGATTCACAGCCCACTCAGCTGCAGCTGTAAAGGGAATAGAGAAATATTTAGGCATACCTATATATCACATACACAGGCTGGACGTTGGTAAACAGTTATTGATATGAATACTTACTGCTGGGACATCACCCCTCTGCCTTGTTTCTTGGACCCACTCATCCAAGACCTCCTTCTTCCTCTGCTTCAAGTCGGCATAGTGGTACCTGACCTGCTCACCAGTCCGAGGGATACCAGTGGCACTGGTGAGATCACAGGCGAGACAGTTCCAGGCATCTGCTATATATTGGGAGCCCTGGTACTGGACCTGTAGCAGTCTCTCATCATGGTTATTTACCAGGAGTCCTACCATGACCTTGGACTCCTGTATGCCCCAGCACTGCGCCCAGAAGCACATGCCCTCACTGACACCTGCCATACTGCCTACAGTGGGAAGCTGCAACCAGTTATGAGCTGTATTCCTGCCTGCAGGGTTTAAATACGGCCAATTTCCTTCCCTTTGCTATGATTGGACAGTTTTGAATATGCTGAGCTAAGCTATGGGCAAACCTGCTTAGCTAAGGTTGGCATTGCTTAAAGGGGCAGGTTCAGCACTGCTTACCAATAGGCAAATCCCCTTTGCTGGGCTACTCATTGCTTAGCAGTCATATTTACACAATGCTTACACCTGGTAAGCAGAGCTGTGCAATGCTTAGCATTGATTATTTTTTATTTTATAGACTATCTGCTGTATGGGATTGATTCATCATTCATTACATATTATAAATTTGTTTACTGTCCCTGACATCCCACAATGTGCGTTCATTACATTTATTCATGTGTGACTATACTGTATGGGGCACTTGTGTTTATATGGAGGTTTCACAATGTTGTTAAACTGACACCTCTCATCTGGACCTACTACAGTACTCTGGTTAACAAATATATGTTATTTAGTAGCTAATTATAAAAACAATGTTTATGTACTGCTTTCACATGTAAAATGCAAAGTGGTTACAATGGGGATTGAACCAGGAATGGCTGCTTGCAAAGCATACACTCTAACCACTACACTACTGCAGTACTACTTATGTTGGATGTCTCTTGCTATTTAACTTCTTGTGCTGTTTAAATTGGACTAAGTATAGCTAAGCAACAGGCACACCCAAGCAGCTACACTTAAACTTTATTGCATGTATAAAAAAATGCATTTGTTGTGTTTTTTTATTTGTACCCTTCAGAATATCCATGCTAATGCTGAACCTGTTATTCTACCAACTTTCTGCTTTGTAGGATGATTGTCCCTTATGGCTTTGTCCACATGCCTTACTCTGACGGGTTGGGAAGTGTGTGCTATGTGGTTATGCTACATCTGTTATTCTATCAACTTTTGCCTTGGTAGGAATGATTGTCCCTTATGGCTTTGACCAGATTTCTTACTCTGATGGGTTGGGGGTGTTAAGAGTGTTCTTGCTCATTTTAAATTGCCTAACGGCAATTCTGGTGTGCAGATGGCATGTTTATTGTGAGAGCACTGCTCTCAGACACACCCCCTGCACTCGTACAGAAAACCATGTCCGTTTTGCAGCACGGCAGCACACCTTCATGAATATGCATGGCGCACTGCCGTGCTGCATGGGAACGGTCCCTTCCATGCAGGAATAAGTTATTCCTGCACGGAAGTTTACTGAATCCCAGGGAATGTGTAACTAATGAAAATGTATTACTAATGTATACTGTTGGTTAGTACATCTCCAGATTTTAATAATAATTTAGAATCTGCACTATTTGCATCAACTGAGTATATAAGCAGTAAACCAAATAGTCCAGTGTTCCAAAATAACACATTACCTTTGAGTTTCATACATTGGTTAAGGGTCATTCTTAGGAAGTTATAGGTTCATAGGTGATTATAGTTTCATAGGTGATTACTAGGCTAATGGCACAAGAGCCTTTAAAAGCCTAACCAATAATACCCAGGATGTGACAATATTATATCTTAATTCCCCAGATACGGGATGTGGTAGTATCAGGGTAGGGTCTATATTATATTAGCGAATGCACTAAATTGTGAATGATAATCGACCCACAATACCCGAAAATCCAAAATGCTGAATATACAGATCAGCTGTGCCCCCCACACCGCCCTACTTAAATATACCAACTCTGAGATCACACCAGAGTAGAGGAAATGGCAAAATCCCAAAAATGGCACAGTGATATTTTTCCCTAGGAAAAAATGATTGTTCCTTGCTTTAGGCATTTTGCCATTTCGCGTAATCACACTCGACGAAACAGCGTTCACAAATTTAAGCGTTTGCTTAAATAATAGGAGCCCTCAGGGTAGTCGGTCTTTGTGTATTAGAGCACTATCATTTTACAGACTTCCCCTGTCCAAAAGGGACATGGGCAGTAAGCCGGGAGTGAATTTACAGTTCCCATCCATTTATTCAAATTCTTTTTTAACAGAGTGAGGGATGGGGTTTGTTTTATGAAGATGGGAAGTTTATTCCATACACAAGGTAGCCTTTGGGATACAAGTCTGTCTCTCTGGCACGTTCTGTTACAGTAAAAGCAGCAGACCCAAAGGATAGAGCAGCAAAACACAAACCAATAAAAATAAATCAACCACACTGGCTGAACAATAAAGGAAAGGAGAAAGACACCGATATTAGCAAATAACACAATTAATTATCACTTTTGTCTCCAAGAGTCTTCCTCAGAATGAATTAACAGCACAATTACAACACATTATATATCAACCCCTTGAATTAATCAATAATTCAATTAAATAACAATTAAAAAACAATTACGTTATTTAAAGACACATAAAAACAAAGATCTACAAAAATATATTGTAAAATAAATTTAAAAATTTTTAACCTATTTTTTTAAGAAACACTTTATATTAATGGAATCATTCATACCGGGCTGCTTATCAGCCACTAACCTTATCTGCCACATAGTTTCTTTTTGTTCAACACTGTCTTTAAAAGAACCACCCCTAATATTTTCAGCTACCTGTTCCAAAACAGAAAACAAGAATGTTTTATATCCCAAGCATTTCAAAGAATGTTTAAATAGTGCATTATTACTATTTTTGTTTTAATAGAGTAATAGTTCTCTTTGATTCTTGTACTCAAACTTCTTGTTGTCATACCTATATAAAACTCATTACAAAAAGAACAAACAGCAATATATACTATTCCCCGAGTATTACAGTTATAAACCCTATCAATGGAAATGGTCTGATTTAAATGTGGCAGCTCAGCGTAGGGTCCTTCCAAAATAAACCTACAAGAACTACAAAAAACACATTTATACATTCCTTTATTATGTCATCCATTAGTAATATTACCTTTATTAAAGAATCAAACTGCAAGCATTTTTTTAAACAATAAGTATTTTTATATATAAATTTAGGTTTATCCCGAATGACTTTAATCAACTCTGAATTCCCTTTTAAGATATTCTAGTTCCTACTTATAATGGAACTAATATTATTTCTATCTATAGATATGTCTAAAATGCAAGAAATACCATAATTTTTCTTATTAATGTTAAGGTCATTGTGTATTTCATCAAGAGGAGTTTGGTCCTTGGAGGTAAACCCATACAATAAACTTGGTGGAAAATCAGAGAATCTTCATCCTCTGATTTCTTCGACTAATTTGTCTAATAGTTCAAAATGATAACCTCTCTCCAAAAACAGCCCCTGAATAAATGTAATTTCCTGTTCAAAATCAGTATCGTTTGATGTCATTTGATGAATTGTCCCTTAGGAATATTATTTTTCATAAAAACAGGATGATTGCTTAAATAATGTAAATATCCATTAACAAAGGTTTCTTTTCTATAAACACTACTATTAAATTTAAAGTCTTGGTTGCCCAAAGCAATGGTAACATCTAAAAAATTAACTGATAATCCAACACTTCCTAAGGTGACTTACAAAAATTCAGATGACTTGTTAATACTGTCACAAAAAGTTGTAACTTGATCTATACCATCCTCTAAAATAAAAAAACAGGTAAAAGACAAACCTAACATAAAAAATAACTTTATATTGAGTCAAAATAGGTTTCAAAACACTTTGTTCCAACCAAGCACAATATTGGCATAGGCAGGTGCCGCTGCTGACCCCATTGCTACCCCTCTCAATTGTTTATAATTTTTTTTATTAAACAAAAAGTAATTATTATTAAGCAAAAGTTCCAAACGCATACACAAAACAAAAATATCATCATTCGAAACATGTACAACAGATACTAAAAAATGTTTAATAAAATCAATACCTTCATCATGCGGTATATTTGTAAAAAGCGACTGAATATCAATTGTAAACATCAGATTTTTACTAGGATCAAAAGAATAACTAACCCTGAATTCTCTAAATTTATCAAGGAAATGCCAAGAATCCTTGATAAAAAATTCCATTTTATGCACCAAAGGATTCAACATATAATCAATTACCAAAGAAATACCTTCTGTCACAGAATGAGGGGAAGAAACAATGGGCCTAAAAGGGGAGTTATATAAATCTTTGTGAATTTTGGGGATCCCAAAAAGGATCCCCAAACAAGGATGTTCTATCAACATAAATTTGTTCATGTCTGAAGTGATATACCTGTCCATAAAAAGCTCATATAACTGAATGCATATTGACTGATAAGCTTTATGAACATAATTAAAATCTATTAATAAATATTCAGACTTACTGTCTAACATTTTCTCCATGGCTTGAACATATTTATCTTGTTCTACAATAACCAACCCCCCCCCACCCTTATCGGGCTTCATGAAACTGAGATGATTAAGGTTCTGTAATTCTTTCAAAGCCAATCTTTGGGTCTTGGTAAGGTTAAAATAGGTAGCATGAGGTTTGGATGTACCCAATGTCCTAATCTCCTCTTCAAAACAATTTACAAACACATGAACAGTGTTAGATAATGGAGGAGAAATAATGCTAGGTTTGCAAAAAATATGCCTATCAATCTCAACATTAGAAAAAACAACTTAGATTCAATTTCCAACAAAACATCTTTAAATCTAATAGAGTACGTCCCAAATCCATCCTTTTGGCAGGCACAAAGTTGAGCCCCAAACTTAATATAAACACGTGATTACTGTTAAACAAACAGTCAGATAAATTACAAATGTTAACACCATTGTGAACACTTTTAAGATTTACAGTCAGCTGTTGAATTTCTTTTTGTTTCTCACAGTTGGTTTGCGCATTGAGACTTTGCACGTCTCGGTCTGTATATTCAACTGTCCCTTCTCTAAAGGGACTTTTCCTTCGAAGGTAGAACTGGACCCAGGAGCAACATGAGTAGCCGAAACGTTAACTTTGTCTTCAACTGTTTCAGCTATCTCATGCATGGCAGAAACACTGTCAATTAATAGGACGCCATCCTGATTTTCATCATGGTACTCGGGATTACCAAAGTTAATGGAAGTTGCACAACTTACTTCATCCCTTAAAAAGTCACGGTTAGATACAGAAAGCCTCTGATGGAAAATACAGTTGTCATGATGACCACTAGTTTAGCACAAGGTTTAAAGGGATACTGTGCATTTTTTACCTCAGAAAAATGTGTAAAAGCTATATTGGCACTATAAGCATCAATGTCTCTGCAGTTTTTTCAATTTTCTTTGAACCAGTCCATTTTCGAAATCCTCTATGCTAGTTAGCATGACGGAATAGTCTTTCTTAAGTGCTGGCATTTTTAAGAGTAACTTTTGAAAAGAGGATTCCGTCTTAACAACCGCGTTTCTAATTTCAGAGATCTGTTGTCTGTTACGGACAAATAATGGTAAAAAGTCTAGTCCAGCTTTAGAAAAAAATGAAGTTAACTCAGAAAAAAATGGATCAGTGGGTAAAACCCCATTAGGGCATTTAAAAAAGCAAGCTCTTAGGTACTACGGCCACCTGTATACACTTATCAAAATATTTTGTTTCAACAGCAAGGGCCCTGTATTTCTTCAAAGATTTTTCTGATAAAGTCAAAAGATGTTTGGCTTCTTTTTCAACTTCCATATCTCTCCCAATTTTAGGAAATGGAGCTAAAACAAACTCATGGCCATCAAAAGGATCAAACTCACTATTTAACACTGCTTTAATATCACATAAGGAATAACCTCCAATTTCAGGGCGGTTAGTATGGGATACATTTTCAGTGACAGTATCCACACTATCATCTTCCAAACTCACGGAAGAAACTCTAGTTAGAACAGTTTTAGTGTAATTAACAGCAATTAAAGTTTTCAAAGTCTTTTGCATGTCCTTCATTGAATGTACAAGCAAAGAAACCAAATTATGATCACTTGTATCAGACGTACCAGGCGTAGGATGAACAGATACCTCTATTAATGAATCCTCGTTCAAACCAGCCATCCACAGGAAAGATAAAAACCAATAAAAGCAACAGTCCCAAAGGATGGAGAAGCAAAACACACACCAATAAATATAAATCTACCACACTGGCTGAACAATAAAGGAAAGGAGGAAGACATCGGTATTAGCGAACAACACAATTTATTATCGCTTTCATCTCCAACAGACTTCCTCAAAATGAATTAACAGCACAATTACAACACATTATATATCAACCCCTTGAATTAATCAATAATTCAATTAAATAATTAAAAAACAATTATGTTATTTAAAGACACATAAAACCAAAGATCTACAAAACATATATTGTTTTTGGAGAGAGGTTATCATTTTGAACTATTAGACAAATTAGCCAAAGAAATCAGAGGACAAAGATTATCTGATTTTCCACCTTTTTATTGTTATGGGTTTACCTCCAAGGACCAAACTCCTCTTGATGAAATACGCAATGACCTTAACATTAATAAGAAAAAAATATGGTATTTCTTGCATTTTAGACATGTCTATAAATAGAAATAATATTAGTTCCATTATAAGTAGGAACTGGAATATCTTAAAAGAGAATTTGGAGTTGATTAACGTCATTGGGGATAGACCTAAATTTATATATAAAAATACTTATTGTTTAAAAAAATGCTTGCAGTTTGATTCTTTTATTAAAGGTAGTATTACTACTGGACAACATAATAAAGGAATGTATAAATGTGTTTTTTGTAGTTCTTGTAGGTTTATTTTGGAAGGACCCTATGTTGAGCTGCCACATTTGAATCAGAGCATTTCCATTGATGGGATTTATAACTGTAATACTCGGGGAGTAGTATATTATTGCTGTTTGTTCTTTTTGCAATGAGTTTTATATAGGTATGACAGCAAGAAGTTTGAGTACAAGAATCAAAGAGCACTATTACTGTATTAAAACAAAAAATAGTAATAATGCACTATTTAAACATTCTTTGAAATGCTTGGGATATAAAACATTCTTGTTTTCTGTTTTGGAACAGGTAGCTGAAAATATTAGGGGTGGTCCTTTTAAAGACAGTGTTGAACAAAAATAAACTATGTGGCAGCTACGGTTAGGGGCTGATAAGCAGCTCAGTATGAATCATTCCATTAATATAAACTGTTTCTTAAAAAAAATAGAAGGTTAAACATTTTAAAATGAATTTTAAAATGTATTTTTGTAGATCTTTGTTTTTATGTGTCTTTAAATAACATAATGTTTTAAATTATTTAATTGAATTATTGATTAATTGAAGGTGTTGATATATAATGTGTTGTAACTGGGCTGTTAATTCATTCTGAGGAAGTCTCTTGGAGATGAAAGCAATAATAAATTGTATTGTTCACTTCCTCCTTTCCTTTATTGTTCAGCCAGTGTGGTGGATTTATTTTTATAAGTTCTGTTACAGTCACAAACAAGGTTCAGGTCCATGGAACATGTAACCCTTGTATAATTTTTATTGTGAATATGTAACATTTTCATTAGGGTTGGATCAGAGAATGCCTTGTAGGTCAGGCCTAAGTCACCTCTCAATAAATGATATGGGATGTAGTAAAGGGATAGGGTCTTTAGGCTGTCTGCATAAGATGTGTCTTACGCTTTGTATTTTTTTAATGAGAAACCTTTGGGGATGCTCCAATTGGTGTAAGTGCCTGGTTAGGTACATGCAGAAAGGAGCATTGTACTCGACTATAAGCCTTATGAAGGCCAAGTACAATGTCACTATGACTTCCTTATGTCTTGATGTCATGCCTTTACTAATAAGTTGAGCCACACAGAAGGCTTTTCTCACTACCATAACTACCTGGTGGTCAAAGTTTAGGTTACTATCTACCTGCTCCTAGGTCCTTCATAGGTTTTTTTAAAGCTATTATTTTTAGACGACAGCTCTCAACTGTCCTGATTTTTGCAGAATGTCTAGATTTCTGACTCAAATTTTTGGTCTGTTTCTCAAAAAATTGTAGTTTTCTTGCAAATCACTGGCAAATTATTGAGGACTGAAGTCAGAAAACTACGGCAAACATTTGATTTTCATGATTTTCAGATTTCATATCCTTCAGAAAATCCATGCTAATGCAAAACCTGTTATTCTATCAACTTTCTAAGTTTGTAAGAGAAATATTTAAAAAGTGTCCCTATTTTTGAGACTTTGCCGCACCACTATTTGTGTCTTTGTCCAGATTTCTTGCTCTAAGATGTTGAGAGATATGCTTCAGACAACTTACAGAAATAGGATATTGTTAATATCACAAGATTGTTTTTCACTAGTCAAAATGTAGCATTCTAACATTTCATTTCACAGCTAACCCTGTGCAAAAACAGATACATTAATACCTTGTAAAAACTGATAGGTCCTTCACAGTCACAACATACACCCATACTTGTATGTAACAGTGTATTCATAATAATTGTGTATTGTAACAAGACACATAGGACAATCTTCTGACATTCTGTCTTAACAATGGTTATAATAACACTTAGGCACCCATGCAGTATGTATATACTATACTAACCAGAAGACATTCAGAAAAAAATCTGTGGTACTTCAGGAGGGACACACATGTCTTGTTTAAACATGAAAACTGTGTACTTATACTTGAGTAATGGAATAGCACTAAACACACTAACTGCTATAAATTAACGCACTCAACAAATACAATATGAACAGCGCATAATGGTAAAATGAATATGCGAAGAAATAGATATGATACTGTTAATAATTGTCTGATGATGTCTACTATTTCAACCTGTAATGTAACAGCAATGTTTTGACCCCTACTTTGCACCTTTCAGTGGTATCCTCATGCAGAGTTTATTTTGTGGTCTTTGAGTTTGAAGTTTTCCATGGGCAGACGGCAGATTATTTTAAACTCAACAGACAGCTTGCTGCTTTTTGAACAAACTGCACACGCACATACCCTTCTCTCCTGCACAAATGGGAAATGAGATACCCTTCTTTGGTGAAACAAGAATTAAACAGAGCAACATGCAGGCTTCCATTGTTTTATTTGAAGTGAAGCACATCTTTCATTATATTAAAATTGTCTGTACAGAAAGCAGTAAAACATAAATCATACAAACTCCCATTCTTTAGAAGACATTTAATACATAAGCCAGCACATAATGAACTACACATTAACCGACCTCATACATAGTGCTTACAGTGTCCATAGGACACAAAAGAAATCAGTGCAGATACAGTATTACCTGATTTAGTTTCTGAAAAATGACAAAAAGTACCTTTTTTTGCTGTTATTGATGCATGCTGAATATATCAACGATGCAAACTCTTAACAGACTTGTATTACATAATGAAAGTCTGGTAGCTGTTCTGAGGTGACACTGTGCACCAATGTCTCATCATGATAAGGTGCAACAAAATAATAAACAAAAACAAAAAGACAGTGTACTCAGAATAAATACAATAACTGCCACTGCATGAGATTAGACTATGGAATCCCTGAAATATTATTTTGCACTTTAGAACATCCACACCAGCAACCACTTACCTAAACATCTTTCTGTATGCATTGGCCTACAAACCACACAATGACTTCTGTACTGTAGCCTTAGCATACATCCTAATGGACAACATGCTTTCATTAGGAAGGTGCCAGAAAGAAGATGTACAATTAACTGACAGTATATATATATTGGTGGATGACTTCCATTCCAATTTTTGAGTTCTAAAAACTGTGCACCAATATGCTAAAATTACATTGCTGTGAATACGTGAAAAACCTCAATGCCATTTGTACATTTTAGCATTATGTAACTGAAGTAAGATTTCATATGTGAAGATTTAATAGTGAACAAAGAAACAAAGCATGAAGGCTGCTAAATGCGTATTATAATAATCATGCTATCAAAATATCATTTCCTTCAATGCTCTAAGGGTCTAGTTCTAAGAACATGTTCCACTAAATGCTGGGACAGACAGTCTGATGTCCATGTAACTTAATAATTTTGCTATGCATTTCAAAGCTTGCTTCTCTTTTTACATTTATGTGTTGTCTGAGCAGCTTGGCTGTAGCCCTTGGGGGGTTATTTATTTATTTTTTATTTTTTTGCAAAACACTAAAAATACAATCAAAAAACTTCTGTTCTTATGAAAGGGGTTCCCTCATTCCCAGCTACTCAGTTATATATCAGTTTTAAAGAATAATGACAGATCTTTTCTTACCGAGTTCTAGAATCTAGCATCTTTTTGATATAACTTGCTATAATATTTTGTAGCAGTAATCTCACACAAAGACAAGTGAGTATATTTTCTGTGCTAAGAAGCTTCTTCCTTTTATTTAATGTTTATCACCACAGAGAAAAAGGTGAGAAGTGTCTGTCGCTATTCCACAGCCAGCATTGATATAGGCTCCCTATTGAAATGTAAAGACTTGAAATACAGAGTTCTGACAAGTTGGAAACAACCCAAAAGGACCAAAAATGCAGGAGAATGGTGAATATTGAACATTGCTCTCTTCTTTAACCCCCGATGTTAACAGGCAAGTCCCCCCCCATTTATATATACCAACTCCAAAATCACTGTACCTTTGACAAAAGGGAATATTCTGAAAAATAGTAATCTCGGACTCAGTACTGTAAGTCCAGATTTTTGGCCACTTAATGACCACTTTCCAGGACTCAGCATTCCGAGTCACGAAATTTCAAGTGGTTACCATAGATGTAACCATACGACATTTCAGATGCGTCCACATTTACCTCTGCTATGCCATAGACTTCTAAACAAATTCGTATTTCCTAAATGTTCTAAATCTACTGTAAGCCTAAACGGTAGTAACATCACAACATCCATTTACTCTGTGCATGCTGATTTACATGGACTTTAAGATATTTAAATACCTATGGACTTTGGGAACAGGCCAGTTAGACTATAGTAAAATATAAAAAGCACCATGTATTAAATTACACTATGCACAGTATATCTGTAGCAAGCTATAGTCTGTCTTCAGTATAAAGCATATGATTTCGAAAGCATATAATTGTAATTTAGAAAAACAAACTGACGATAGAGCTTTTAGGATAGTTTACTAAAAAGCAGTTGCCCTTCTATCAGTTGTCCAGGCAACCTGAATTAACATCCTTAACAACAAGATCAGTAACATTCTCTTACATCTGTGAGTTTGAAACAATTGTGAAAGAAAATGGTATCTTGCCAATATTGCAAAACCCACTTCCTCCTACAGCACTTCATGAAGTTGAACATTCCAGTGATTCATTTCAAAGAAAAATAATTGCCTCAGAGGAATTGAGGTTTAAAGCTGCCTGAGTGTGTATCTGTAATGCTTTGCTCCTTCTGCAGTAGGCTGAAAGGCGCTTGGTTCTAAGTATTCAGCATCGTGGGTAAACGTTTCTCGGAGTACAGAGTTGATGTATCTTATTTGGATACCTTGATGAGGCACAATTTAGGAAACTGCTTTATATTCAGTTACAGCAGCACTTAATGTTGTCCAGTCATTTGTAAAATCAAAATCAAGAGTTTTCCAGTTGGACACGAAGCCACAAAGTATTTATACCAAATCTAAAATTCAAAAATGGCAACTTGTTTATAAAAGAAAAAAGTTCTTATGACTTTTGGCTTCAGCAACATCAAAGGTCCATACTTCAAACAGACTGGTCACCTTTCATAAGATATTCATGTATAATCCTGAACAAAAACTTAAGTATTAATGGATCTCAGGTGCATACGTTATAGTACACAGCTATAACTTTACTGTATGTAGCATGCTTGTAGCAAATATGGGAACAAAATGTTGCAAATGTTCTCTATTTTGTTCTTATTCTACTGAATCGACACCAGGCAACATTAACTGTGTTGAGAAATTAAATTTTGAAATAAGTTGGTATTTTGTTGTCATTTTTCTTATTATTATCATCTTGGTACACTAGCAGACGTAGAGGGAGAAAGAGGTTCTTTGGAAGCCTGGCCAATGGAAGATGAGGGGGATAGTCTAACAGGGCTTACAGGCTCTCCTGTTTGAAGCCTCCAAAGCAATTCCTCATTCGTCCTGCTTAACCTCTTCTTTTCTTCTGATTCTTTCTCCACATTTTCATGAAGAGCAGCATTTTCCACAGACAGTTGCCTTCAAAAGGAAAACAAGACAGTTACAATACATGGTAAAGTGACAACAAACTGTTAAAAACATGGTTGAGTTTTCGTAGAACACAGCACTCTGTAAGAGTCTTCTGTAATTTTGTTAAATTTACTGCACTTTTACATATGCAAAATATTTTACTTTCTGCTCTTAAAATTTATTCTAAAGCTCTCAAGCCATTTCTAAATGTAGGTCTACTCAAAATCAGGCATTTCACATCAGGAGCAAGAAATCTCCTTTTCTTCAGACATTTTAGGACAGAGAAATACTGGTCCTTGAAAACTATTTAGCCAAGGCACCTAAGAACTTTGCACAATAAATTACAAATTATAGAAACAACTTAAGTCAAAGGACTTTATATGTGAAATTATGGTGAGACAAAACATTTTTCAGTTTGTCATACCACACTATATTACACTTTTTCCGAAATGTTAAAAGAACAGTTCAGAATAAATTGTATTAAGTGCAAAAGTGGCGCACGCTGCATTTGGTGTAATAACTATGTTACTGTAAACTATTAAGGAACTCTGTTTTCTTGGTCCCTGCCTTATACTCCTGAACAGCTATCCCCATATTGTCAGAGGATTCAGGCAATGCAGGCTCCCAGTGGTGGCACTGCTGAAAGACAAGGGTAGTGTCAGGAAGCTGTCAGGCTCAGTGAAGATAGGAACTAGAAATTACTGCTACTTATTGCAAATAAGCAATTTTCATCAAAGACACAGAAACTACACTTTGGGAATAAAAC
Source organism: Protopterus annectens (assembly GCF_019279795.1). Classification (NCBI taxonomy): domain Eukaryota; kingdom Metazoa; phylum Chordata; order Ceratodontiformes; family Protopteridae; genus Protopterus; species Protopterus annectens. Next base: position 639,564,372 of record NC_056736.1, read on the forward strand.
ACAAACGTGTCTATGTACCTTTGATAGACAGTTTAACTAGCCAACCAGCACGTTTTTCAGAAGCTAGAGGTAATCAGAGAATACAAATGCAGGCCCAGGGTGAATATCCAAAATACCATACAGACAATGACAAACAGATTAGGACTGAACCCCAGACTCTACAGCTGTGAGGCAGAGATCTTACCTCTAAGCCAATAGATAGCATTCACTTAGATGACTGGTTTAAGAATATGGCTGCCCACATTTGATATATAAGAGAGGGGATTTACATATTAAAGCTTGCAATTCAGAAGTTTTCTGAAGTGAATACTACCGTGAAAAGGCATTTCTATGAAAGGTACTCCAAAGTCTTCAGAATCTGAAAGGTCAAACAGAGGCAAAGGCAAAGGTAAAGTTTGCAATCATTCTGTGGGTCTTAAAAGAAGAACACATTTATGGTAACTTTTAATTGAAGGATTAGCTTCCTCCAGAGCTGTAGCTACCCGAATTGGTATTCTGCCCTGGGCAATCCCCCTGAATGGCCCCCCCACTCAAAATTGAAGATCCCAAAATAAAAATGTTCCCCAAAGTTGAGACAAAAAAGGACCTTCCATTCCTTTGAAATGTATCACGTTCCTTGGTACAGTTCCCTTACTAACACATACAGATTAATTCATTCCTTCATTCATTTAAACCGATGCAAAGTTGCCTGACTGCAGTTGTTTAAATGAATACTGGCACTGCACTGCCATGCGACTAGCATTGCTGATCTCACCCCTAACTGTTACTGTGTGTTAAACAGTGATTAAAAGATTAAAATCAATTCTGCTGTAAATATGCTGAAAGATAAAGCATAGAATAAGAAGTTTGCTTGAATGTAGGTATAGAGCTTAGCAATGTAAAACTGGCATCCATACTATGTGACATAGCTCTGGCTAAAATAAGTGAAAAAAAAAAAAACAAGAAACTTCTGTTAATGGATCAGCAAGGAAGTTTGCCAGATGAATGGACATGCTTTTTATAAAATTAGTATGTGCTCAAAAATGTTCTCACACAGTATCACCGAAAAAGTTGACAGATGAATGGACATGGCTTTTTGTAAAATCCAAAAAATAATTGTAAAAGGCAAATACTGCATGCAGTCTCACATCAGCATATGTGCTTACAAATACATATTAAATGGTTTCACAGAAGGACAACAGGAAAGTCTAAAAACAGACATTACGTGCTTTCCCACAAAAGTTCTGTACAAAAGAGGAAAAACAGGATCTAAAGTGCATGAGAAGAATAGTATAGACTGTGAAAAAATCAATCTAATGTTAGAGTTATTTGCACAAACACACTTGTTCTGAGGTATTGTGTAGGGGAATAATCATCTATACTGATTGTAAAGTAAAACCTTGTACATCTATGCTACAAGATGTCATGGCAGTATGTGTTGTTTGTTATAAATTATTTATTAGTAACTGTGCTTACAGTAACATAGTATTGTGCTGCAAAGTATATTTTCTCTTCAGTGCAGTTTGCAAGGCTCTGTGTTTTATAACCAGATTTTGATTTCAACAGTAAATAGCCAACAAGACTTTGTGTCTTAGTAAGACGTTTGTTTCAGCAGCAAGCACAGCATGTGGCACCTTCAAAATTAATTTTTCACTAACTGCTTGAGTCCAGGGTAGCTGCTTCCTTTTCTCCTGGCAGTCATGAGGACAGATTACCTTCAAAAATATATCTGAAGTACTCTTCTTAGAAGTCATGAAACTGGACGACAGAAAGTGTCTAATCCCTGTGCCACTGTGCATATGAAGAATCTCTTCCACTTTTGAATATACAATTTACTTGTATTAGTTCTCTTGGCCTCATTTAGAATTCCTGACAATGATAAGCACATTTCATTCTCAGGAATCAATAACATATCATTCAAGCTGAAAGGTTGGAAGACTTCAAGCTGGAATGAAAAACATTGCCATAGTGCTGGGAAATTAATGCTTTGTCCATTACAAGATGAAGAGTTAAGTGAATAGTGGATGGGGGTAATGAGTTCCATAACAACCCCCCCCCAAAAAAAAACATGGTTTTGTCCAAGCTGAGATAATTAGAATCACCTTTGCTTTGTCCAGTTTTGTTTTCAGGAGGACTTTCTGAATTAATATAATTGGGGGGAAGGAATACACTATTCTTTTTTTTTAAAAACAAAAAAAAAATGTTAAATTATGACATATGACATAGGCAATCATGCATTTATATAAGTGAAGACAAACCATGTTGACATAATTTTAGTCGCAAACATTATACATTACAAACCATATTGACAATTTTACTTGCAAGCATTATGCATCACATATAATCTATCCAGTCATTGCCAGTCAAATATTACATAGCTCATTCAAATCCTGCCTTCTCTTAAACTTCATTCCTCCTCTGCATGTATTGTTTCCACAGTTCCTATTTTTTCTATGTAATTTGCTCCTACCCTTTTCTAGGGATCCCTATTCCAGTTGTTTATCTCTGTTACTATATTCCCTACTTCTAGTAAAGCTGATTTACACTTTGATTTCCATTTTCTAGTAATTGCTATTTTGGCAGCCATCATAATTAGACTCAGCAAAGCCTTACTATATCTAGGCAATTCCAATTCTGTATCATAGCTCAAAAAATCATTTCCTTAGTTAGAACAGTTTTCTCACACAATATCTCTGACAGAGCAGTCTGCAGGGAATATTTAAAGTCTGCCAACTGATTACACTTCCAGAAAATATGTCCCCAATTACCTCTTTCTTCCCTATCACACCTCCAACATTTGCTGTCTACCTGAGGAAAAATTCTTTGGAGTCTACTTGGGGTATAAAAATACCAAGCAAAGATCCTAAATCTTCTAGCCTTTGTTGCATATTTGGGCGATATACATATATATCACCCCGTTGTTTCTTTTGTGAATTGCTTATCAAATCTCTCTTCCCAATCCTTTCTAACCTCTTCTGATTGATTTTTATAGTTATGTAATATTATGCAATATTTTGAACACTCTACTAATTATTCCTTTTTTAACAGCACCTTCTGTTCTAGATTCTACTAAAAACTCTACCAGTGCTGGTCTTTCATTTAGGATCTCCCTATTTCTTTTTCTTTGCCTATATTCTGATCAGTCCTTGATAGGGAAGGCAATCTCTCCCTGCAGTCCAAATAAATTTTTGGCCTCTCCCCCATTTTATTACCTTTCCCTCTTTAATTATTTGCTCCCAATTTTCTCCAGTAAATTCCACCCCCCTCTTGCCTATTGTCTACATCCCTAATTGCAGTCATCCCTATCGGCAGAATCTCATTTCTCCATTCCTGTGTTGGCTTACTTCTAGAATACTTTCTGTTACTTTATGAATACAATATTCTGCATGGTTATTGTTATTCTCCTTGAGGATCTGCATCCAGAATCCCAGTCTCTCACTGTTTATTGAGCTTCCCCCATTTCATCATCATCCCTTTCCATTTTGAATTACAGATTTCTGCTTGTGCTATGTATAGGAACCTTAACTGCATAGCTCTAAAATACCCCTTCAAATCGAGTAATCCCAAACTGCCTTGTTCATTTGGAAGAATCAACTTATCCCACTTGATTCTTCCTGTCTTCCCCTCCCAGATAAAATATTTCAGCTATTTATTAATTGCTATCCACAACTTCTCCTCTGGATGATAAAAATATGCCTGACCTGTGTATAAAACTAAAGGGACAAAAAACATTTTAACTGCTTACATCTTGCTATCCATATCCATATAACAGCTTCCAACTTCTCATGTTTTTGTATTATCATTTGTTTAGTCTCTCCCCACATATTCTTAGCTGCCACACCAGAATCCTTTTTTAATCCATACTCCTCTAAGTACTTCATTTTATCATGCCCCCATAAATATGGATATTGCTGAACCAATTCCTCTGTGGGCACATACTTAACATCTACTACATTTGTTTTAGCTTCATTAATTTTGTATCCCAAAAAGATATGAAACTGCCTCAACATGTTCCATAACACTGAAATGCCCCTTTCTGGTTTTATCAGGTATAAAATAATATCATTTGCAAATGAAGCCAACTTTTCTTGACTACCATACCAATTATAGCCTTGCATTTCTGAGTCTCTTATTTTCTTTGCCAATGGCACTAAATATAGTGCAAAATAACAAATGGGAAAGAGGACATCCCTGCCTGGTTCCTCTGCTCAAACAGAAATTACATTGCCCTGCTCATAAACTCCCAACTTACTTTGCCAAATGCTTTCTCTGCATCAAGAACCACCAACCCTCTGGATCATCAATGTCCTGTTAATGTTGTCAAATGTTTGCCTCCCTTCCACAAAACCACACTGATCCATATCTATCAATTTTGGCATCATCTTTGCAGTTCTTTTAGCTATTATAGATAAAAACATGTTATAATTGTGGTTTAGGATTGAAACGGGCCTATATGGAGCTGGATCTGATGGATCTTTATCCTCTTTACGTTTACAGCCACCAGCACTTTCCTCCAGGATGTTGGTGCTTCTTCTCCTCTTAAAATACTCTTAAACAAAACTTTTCAGATCTTTATCAGTTTTTTCCCTCCTAGCTTCCAAACTTCCACAGGAATGCCATCTAGTCCTGGGGACTTTCAGGCTGATTGGTTATACATAACCATTTATATCTCATCTCCTCCTATCCTGTTAGTAATTGAGCCTCATCTACAGCTAACCTTGGCATATTTAATGCTTCCATAAACATTTCCATTTGTACCTTTTCTTGAGCTCCATATTTCTCTGCTTTATACAGACTTTCATAAAATTTCCAAAATATTTCTAGTAACTTTACAAGGTCTCTTGTTATTTTCCTTGTTGTGGGTTCCCTACACTTGGCAACAACTGTTTCTATTTTCTGTTGCCTGAGTCATTATGCTAAACATTTGTGTGCTCTGGCATTATTATCAAAAATAGTTGCTTAACAGCAATCTTTCTAAACTCATGCATATTATCGAGGTAATCCTTTACTTTCTGCTTAGCATTTTGCAACTGCTTCTCTTCTTGTTCTGTGAGATTCCCCATTCTGCAATATTTTAACATTTGTCAGTCCCTCTGTATAATTCTTGTTACTTCTTAACCATAGCTCCCTATCTTTTATTTCCACCCTATTTTTAAATTCCACTTTAATTTTATCCCACTCCCTAGCTATATTTTCAGAGGTTTCTGTATTCTCTAATAACTCCTGAATAACTTCCACTACCCATTCCTTAAATACCTCTTTTCAACAGATAGGTGGGAAAGTGCCAGTAACTCATTTTTATTTCATTATCCTGCGTTTTTAATTTAGTTATTATTAGCGCATGATCTGAAATAGTTATTGGACGCATATCAAAACTTTCAATTAAATGCACAAGTTCCTGTGAAATGTAAGTTCCATCTAGCCTAGCCCAGTATTTGTTTTGTTTTTTATCTTGGGGAATAATATGTAAACTCACTCTGAACTCCTACTACTGAATTCACACCTTCCACGCCATATATTTTCACACATTTCTTCAAACATCTACCCTCCTTTGTTATACTTCCTTTTTGCCTGTGACACATATTCACTGCTGCAAATCAAATTCCAGTCCCCACCTATAAGCAAGATTCCCTACTGAAAAATGATTGACTTTTTTTCAGGTTCTCTGAATTTCATTTTTGCTGGTATCCAGGCAGTGCACTTACTAGCCAGTTACTGAAATTTATACAAAAATATGACTTCAATGCCTCACGCTTCTGAGTTTCTATTTTCACACTGGGAGAGCTGAAATTAAGCTGTTACTCAATGTGCAGCCATCTTGGAATTCTGAATACACTAATTCTTGATCTCAGGAAATGAGAGAAGGCATACAGCTTCCAAGTGTCCTGGTGATGAGTTAGAGAACAGAACCTTGGCACATCAACATCCAGATGAATAGCAAATAAATCCATTTAAGTCATGCAATCTGGTGAAGACTAAGGTATTTGGTTGCCATTTGAGAGACAATGACGAATGCCTACAGACTGAATCTGCCCAGATGTTTTGCTGACATGAAACGTGCAGGATTGTCTACTGCCATATTAATACTGTTTCACTGCAATGTTGGTAAGACCCTGAACAGCCCTGTTTTCTGATATATCACATTAGTACAGAGCTGTTTGTGATGTTTTGAAGGGTACCTGTCTGCAAACTGTCCTGAAATGCCTCCAGAACCATTGCAACTGTTTCATCTCTTTTATGGTGGAGTAAAAATATCTCTCCGGTGGGTATCAATATACCTCCTTACCAGCAGATTTTTGACTTGTCTCCCCAAGCATAATCTAATAAATCTGTTGTCTGATACTAATAGGAATGGCTAGAAGGCAGCATTACCCCCACTAATGATTTAAGAGATTTCAGCCACCAAAGGAACTCCTTCCTTATCAAATTCAGTATTGGAACTACTAGAGTCTAGAGAGTTTCTAGAGAATCCTAGACAATTTGAAGATTAATCTTAGACATTCGGAAATACCTGGTGAAGTTTTACTGTACATTCTTGCAAGACAGAACATAGGAATTTAAGATGGAATGTGTCCCAGAGTCCTGAGATTTTACCTGCTAGTAATAGAAGGACTTCCTTCAGGAAGGATGTGATCTCCTGAATTTTGTTCTGGATGAAGTAAAACTTTTATCTTTAGTGAGTTTAGAACAGCATAAATTTTGCCCTGGGGGAAGGAAGACTTTCAACTGTAGTGAGTTTAGAGCAGTTCCTTGTATCTACTACTATGCTCATGGACTGCAAAAACCCTACTATGATCCTTAGTTCTTATTGCAAAAGGTACCGTGTCACAGCCACAAACAGTAATTTAGATAAGGGAAAATGGTTATTTATCTTTCCCTTACATGTGCAAAGTTGGTGTTAAAACATAGTGTAAGTATGCATGCATCTGTAGATACACCAAACAGGAATTTGGCAAACTGAATATGGAAATGTGCTACTTGGAACATCAAAAATGTTCTATGTGATAATCATTCTGGGATGTAAAGGTATGTATCCTCCAGATCGAATGTTGCCAAAAATGCATCCAATCATATTAAGCACAGCCTTTAGAGTTACAATTCTGAACTTCCTTGCTTACATGAGGTTGTTAGTACACGTCTCTTAAGATTTGTACTTCCTTAGGAATAAGAAGAGTTTGTCAATGAACCATATTCTTGTTTGCTAGTATGGAACACAATTTTTTAACTGGCTTCATTCATTTTAATGCATTATATACCTGATGAGGTAAAGTCAAATCAAAAAGGCTATTTTATTGTCTGGTTTTGTATTTGTTTTACATATATTATTGTTAACGTGCTTGTGGTGACCATTCCTCTCAACCATACCAAATTCCTCAGTATTTACTGGTTTTGAGTGCAAAATAATGGGGTGCAACAAATTCCCGAGTGGACTCCTCAATTCCCGAATTTCCAGGGTTTTGAATTTTTTTTTTTTTGGTGAAGTTCTTGCTTGCTGATGTCATCACATGCAGCAGCATGAGCGATGACGTCAGATTCATAAAGAAGCCAGTTGGAATTCGGCAGAGGGCTCAAGGGGTGTGTACTCTCTTTGTTTATCTTTTTCCGTATGTGCCTGGTTGTCGTTGCAGCAGTGAGAATTTAATTGCCTGGGCTGGAGTAGTGTACTAGTGCAGATGCAGCAGTCAGCAGCATACACTGTGACAGCATCACATCAGTCAGACCAACAGCAAGTCTCAATTGTGACTCTTGAGCTGTTTTTTGTTTTTAAATTAATATTACGGTTACGGAGCAACCGAGTCACATTACTATTTAAGTGCAGCAGTCGAGCTGCAGTCTGCAGAGTCAGACTTGGACCAGTCCACCCAGACTGACGAGAATGAGTAGATTTATCTTGACTTCCACGTCCACTGGCTCCTTCAGGTAAAAAAAAAAAAAAAGTGGCTTACGAGATAGTTCATCCTTGTAGGCAGCTCACTAGCTCTACCTCAACAGTGGTAACTGGTAAAAAAAGACAAAGATGTATGTGGATGAGGCACTAAGGGCTGGACAAAAGAAAAAAAAGAATGAAGTCAGTGCTGTTATGTACAGAATAAGTTTTTGTACTTGCATCTGATGTTCTCATTACTTTAGTAATTATTCTTTGCATTACTGCTCCCTTACTAAACCTTTTACATATCAAACCTCATGATACAGCTTTATCAATTTTCATCTCGTGTTTCTGTACAACTGTGATGTTATCTATACATTGTCTGAATATGTAATCTATCTAGTTTGTTGACCATGTGTTTTGTTCATTTTTATGCAGTCTGACTGTTAACTCTCTACAGCATAAGATATTTATTGTTTATGTATCTATCTTATGCTTGTTTCCCTGTTAAAAACTATATATTATCAGACATTTGGTTTAAAAATGAAATACTTTACCAGCATCTCTGTCTACATCAGTCATTTAATATCAGATAGTAGAAAACCCATGGCAGTGAATATGCAATGCAATTATGCAAGGCAACAGACATCAAATTTGATTGTCAGACTTCATCCTTCAGATAATTCATGCTATGCAAAATCTGTTATTCTGTCAACACTGGAAGTTTTGAAAAACACTGCAGCAGTATTTATAAAGGGTCAACAACTTGTTCTTCTGTGCCTTTGTTTCGTCCCCCATTATCTGTGGTTTGTCCGTTCAGATTTCTTACAATATCAGATTGAGAAGTATGGCCATAGTATCTGCAGTCATATAACTATAACACTCATTTTATAGTAGAGAACATTGTAACTATAATCATGATTATTATTATTATTATTCCAAGACAGTAACCTGCCACATACAAATTTTTTAGGAGCAGAAGAGTAATATTTTGAGCAAAAAATTAATTCTATGGAGCTGTATCTGTGCCTTCTGCTGATTTTAATTTCAGTTTACCCATTAGTGACTTCTGATGCAATGCATATTTTTTATGTATCTCTTTAGTCTGTTCTTCCGTTTGCTTTTAAAAGTTGGCATCCCACAATTCCATTGGAGTGGGCGGGGTTACACAATTATGTATGCAAATATTATGTTAATCAGTGTACAGACTTTTTGGACAGTTGTACCTATGGTTCATAGGCCTTTGTCCAGATTTTTTATGATTCCTGATTGAGAGGTATGATACTGACTTGTTCAAATATATAAGAAAATCACTTCCTGTAATGAAGGCAAACAATGGAATTCCTTTATATATATAAAAATACTTTACAGTTACTCTTTTTACAAATGGCAAAGATGTGTCCATAAACTATGGTACTCACTTCCCTACGTCTTTTTTCTATAAAAGGCATCATCTGACATATAGTAAGGTACGTATGATATATTCTTTATGTGGCAGCAAAATGTCCTGGGACACTGTAAGTTGTGCCTTTATTAATGCAAAAACAATGAGGACTATTTCTGAAGTACAAGCAATATGGATGCAGACTACATGAAAAAGGTTCATGCCTCTTGTTATTAGCCAAGATATTACTACAAGTAGCAAACAGAATTTTTTCAAAGATGTTCTTAAGATTAGTATTGCTTTTGTTAGGAAACAAAATGGTGAAGTGCCCACTGCTTACTGAACATATTTATTTCTTAACAAGATATGCCAATTATTTTGCTGCATACTTAATTAAAAACATCAGAATCCAGGCTGTAAGTCAAGTTCATGACCAACTTTTGTCAGTACTATCCACATCTTGGGTACTATTATCGAGAAAAACACTGTTTAATACATGTAGAGAACATCTCCCCCACAATCACACAAAACCAAAATCAATTTATTAGTCACATCTAAAGTAGAAAAGTGTTTAGCTCAGGGAGGTTTGGGGTATGCAGGAGAATGAGGGAGCTCCATGGGAAAATATGAGAGTTACAAAATGGCTATGTACTGGATAGTCAGGTGAAAAAACAAAGAATGAAGGAAGGAGTGGGACAAATCAGAGGTTGTTAAAAAGAGGCCAGTAGATGGAGTGAAAAAAGGTAGAAGAAAACAGGAATGGGACAAGAAGGTGTGGGTGGAGACCACCTTAGGAACAAGGGCAACTGAAGTGGCACAGAATAAGGTATTATCTAGCTAGCAGTGCAGTGAAATAGAGGTAATGACCTGCTAACAAGCTACTTCCTGTGGTCCAGAATTTGATTCCTCCAGCCTCCATTTGTCTAATATGTGACACTCAGCAAAACACTTAACCAGACTATGCTCACAGGCTGAGTCCGAAAAAGGTCCACATGAATCAATGCTCTATGCTGGTTAACAAATGCAAAAAAATAAATAAAAGAGGAAGGAAGAAAGTGGAAGATATAACACTGGATGGCGCAGTTGTGCAGCGGTTAATGTCGCCTCACAGCAAGAGGTTCTTCAGTTTAATTCTCAGCTGGGGTGCCTTCTGTGCGGAGCCTGGATGCTCTCCCTGCATTGGTGTGGCTTTCCTCCGGGTTCACCGGTTTCCTCCCATATTACCAAGACATGTGTCTGGAGTGTTTCTCCCTGGGCCTCCACTGAAAATTGGCTTGTTCCAAGTTGGACTTTCCCAGTAAACAAATGTTAAATAAATAAAATACATAAATATAACCATAAAAGGGAAGACAAGAAGAAAGCCAGAACAGAATGAGAACTACGACTGCTGACAAAGTGATGAAGGGGAACCTGAGCTTGAAGCGGCCATGCAGCAGTCAATATCACAAGGATAACAGGACATCAAAGGTCCAGAACAGTGGAAAGTTCTTAGAGGAAGAGTACAGGAAGTATGCTAAAGAGATAAGATGGTACAAGGACTAAAATGATGGAAGTGAAGGGGGAAGATTGAAGACTGGAGGGGAAGAGGCATGGGACAGGAAATGAAGGAGACAAAAGTGTGAAAACAGAGAACAGGATTTTGGTCACTCATGACTCAGTCACTGAGGAGATTAAATGCCTAGGCAAGGGAGAAAGAAGAGACCAGATTACAACAAAACCTGTCTCAAGGCTACTACTCACAAAGGATGAACTAAGCACGGTGGTCACCAAGGAGGTGGAAGAAGCAGTGGATGCAAGTTGTCAGGCATACAGCCACTAATGGCCCACCAAAGGAGCTTAGATGATAGCAAGTAGGACAAGTGAAGTGGCAGAAGGAAACTAACAGATGGTAGGATGCGACATTCTCAGAAACGATGCCTGTACCAGTCACCAGAGGATCAGGGAGTATAAGGCCTGGTTGTGGCAGTGGACAAAGGAGAAGGGCTTGGGACTAGTGGACAGACAGGGAGCTGCATACAGTAATGCAGAAGGACAAGACGGATAAAAGAAACACATGACAGTAATTAGGGGTCCTCAGGCAAGGATGTAGCTAGGCATACTCACTGTATTTAAGTGACTACATATTTATCTGACAGTCTTTCAGTAAATTTATAGGACAAACAGAACATAACTGTTTAGAACTGCCTGAAATGTTGTCTACTGCACACTGCTATAGAAAACCTGCTTTCCTAAGAAAAATATACCTCTAAAATAAATAGCCTTTTTATGGTTACAAGTGTTAACAAGAGAAAATAAAGTATTTTTTTGAAGTACATAGGGCAGCATTTTGAGAGCTGAGTACATTTTTTTAAATGACAGGTGGGTGGTGAGGGAAACAGCATTATGTTTGGTACAAATATAAATTTGTGGCTGCACCCCTGTCCTCAGGAATGGCCAAGAAGTAAGAGATGGAGGCAGAGTGACACTTTACACACAGGACAGTATCAAACGTGTGGTCAGAGAGGAGGTACAACACCACCTCATGCAATAGACTTAGCAAAGTTAGAATGCAGAGTAAATGCCACAACAGTTAAAGTAGACAAAGGCAAAGAGAGAGTTAGAGGATGAATACAATGTACTATCCCCTAGACAAACCAACGGAGGAGGATGGTGACAGACATGAGGAGAGAATAAATGAGTGGGGTTAGAGCAAGAGGGTAATACTCAGATGGCATCTGAATCTAACCAGTAGCAGACATGGACATTCCAAGTCACAGGGTAGACAGGGAGTAGGAGATGAATGAGATCTTGGACCATGGGGGATTCTGCCAGCAGGTGCACAGCTCTTCCAGAAAGGACTGAATTCGAGAAGTTGTCATAACTAATGCACAGAGTGTCATGTATGTTCAGTGTAAGGTACCACTACCTCACAGTGGTCATGCCACTGCATGGTTCAGGGACAGGGGAAGGGTAACACATTGGTGTAGTATTTCAGGGGAGTATATTACAGTGAGCTGACAGAGAGGGACAGAGATGAGTTAGGAGTCTACTTCCAAAATGTTTGGAGTATTAGTTAATAGTCCATGCCTAGCATACAGAGCATTGTCAGATCCCACTCTGATGGACCTCCTGCATATCCACAAAACAAACAGTACAAGAATTACCCGTTCTAAAGACTTAAACCTTGCCTGTGATATAAATAGGACCTGCTAGAGAGATAGGTATGTATCCCAGAGACTACCCCATCTATGGAACAGGCTCCCCATCCATGTGAAGCAGAGTTCCTCCCTAATCCAATTCAACTGCAACTTGGACAATTGGATGGAACACCGGAAATTCATCCCTGGTTTGGCATCTAAGTCTCTGATGCAAACAGGTAACCTGTAAATGGTTCATCTCCCAGCCCCGTGCTTACACTTGTCAAGGGTATCAGAACTCATCAGAGATCTGGGATGCATGGCTAGGCTTAAAAAGGCTCTTGTGGTCGTTAGCCTAGTAAACACCTATGAACCGATGAACCTATGAGTTTAAAATTCCTAGACTTACAAAACTGCATATTGTGTTTATATCAATTTATTTTATTTTATTTATTTATATTTGTTCATTAGGTAAGTGGACTGATCTGTTGAACCTTTTCAGCCACGACCAAACCTTAAAGAGCAGAAAATATATCACACTGCCAGATTCAGCAACGCTCCATGTAAGAATACAGTTATTCTTACACGGACAGTCCCATGTCCATATAGAAGAGCAGCGCACCTTGCTTATGCATGAAGGCGCACTGCTGTATTCCTACACGGACAAGGGTCTGTATACGAGCACAGGGGGCATGTCCGTGAGCAGTGCTCTTACAATATACACACCCCCTACACTCCAGAGTTGCCGTACGGCAATACAAAACCAGCGAAAGTGTCCGCGGACACCTGTTAGTGTCCGTAGACATACCTCTCAATGTCATAGAGCAAAAAATCTGGACAAAGCCTAAAATGATGGGGGACAAATAGGAAAGTGTTTTAAATATTGCTCTTACAAACTTAGAAAGTTGACAGAATAATAGGTTTTGCATTAGCATGAATTTTTTGAAGGATGTGGCATCTTAAACTCAAATGTTTGTTATTATAATGATGTCAGTCCTCAGCTATTTGCCAGAAAAGTACAGATTTTAGGAGGAACACACCAAAATATAAGGCAAAAATCTGGACATTCTGCGGAAATCTGTACAGGTGAGAAGTATGTCCGTGGAGCTTACCTCTCAACTATTACTGAAATGTGTACAGATAGTTGTCTCATATATTTTGGTGTGTTCCTCCTAAAATGTGTACCTCCCTGACTCCACAGGACCAAAACATTAAGCTAATGAAAAACCTGTTTATCCTATCAACTAAGTTTGTAAGAGCAATACAGAGATAATGGTGCAGAAAGCAATGTGCAAACCCCTACAGTAAATAAAAATAAAACACATATGTATTTGTTTTCTGTCTGCAATAAACTTTAAGCGTAGCTGAGCAGGAGTGTGCATCACACAGCTATACTCAGCCTAGCTTACACATCTCAATGAGCTAAATAAAAATATATGGCCATAACAGTGCAATCTAAAATAGCATAGTGGTTACAGCTTTCGCTTAACAAGCAGGCATTCGTGGTTTGAGTCCCCATTCAGTCCATTCATTTTTATCTGTTAAAAAAAGCACAAAAATATATTTTGCTATCAGTAGGTAGTGAATAATATATATATATTTTAACCAGGGTACTGTAGCAGGTCAAAATGTGAGATGTCAGTGTAGTACAGATGTGAAACCCCCATAGAAACATAAGTCTCATACATCACAGCCACAAAAGAATGTATTGTAATGAAAGCACATAGGGGGATGTTATGGAAGGTAGACATACATATCATAATATGTAATTTTTGAGGAATCAACCCCACAATGCTGATAGTCTGTAAAAGGAAAGCTGAACAATGCTAACTTGTTCTCAGCTATGCTTAGCCAGTATAAGCATTGCTTAAATATAAATTCTACGTGGATTTGAACACTGGTAAGCAGTGCTTAGCATCTGCCCTTTTAAGCGATGCATATATCAGCTAAGCGGGCTTGCCGGGCACTTAACTAAGCTTAGCATATTCAAAACCATCCAATCACGGCAAAGGGCGGGAAATCAACCGTATTTAAACCTCGCATGTGGGAATACAGCTCATAACCGGTTGTAGCTCTCCACTGTAGGCACTATGGCTGGTGTTGGAGAGGGTGTGTGCTTTCGGGTGTAGCGCTGGGGCATACAAGAGTCCAGGGTCATGGTCGGACTCCTTGTAAAAAAAAAACATGATATAAGACTACTGCAGGACCAGTACCAGGGCTCCCAATACAAAGCAGAGGCCTGGGAAAGTCTTGCCCATAATCTCACCAGTGCTACTGGCATCCCTCGGACTGGTGAGCAGGTCTGGCACCACTTTAAGAACTTGAAGCGGAAGAAGACGAAGGTCTTGGACCAGTGGGTCCAAGATGCACGGCAGAGGGATGTCCCAGGCGTGTGTAAGTATTAACATCAATAACTGTTTATCAAAGTCCAGCCTGTGTATGTGAAGGATAGGTATGCATAAATGTTTCTCTATCTTCTTTACAGCTCCAGCTGAGCAGGCTGCGAACCAGGAAGTCCATGCAAGCAGGCTGCTAAGGCTTTGTCATGAGGCTGGTGAGTAACAACCTAGCTTGTAGTATTCATACTAAATAAATATAAAGGAGTAGAATGTCACCTTGCAGTATTAAAAATGGGTATGGTTTGTACTGAATAAAGCAGACAATATTACACTAATAGTCTCATTTAGGTTATATATAAATAAAATTG
>NC_056736.1:639584424-639596924 GCF_019279795.1 Protopterus annectens
GACTGGTTTCCTTTTCTTGGAGGAGTGAGTCTTGGTTTTGCTTGGGATTCCTGTAGGTGCTCGTAGAGTGCATTAGTAAAGGATTTTGCAGCTTGGGCAGCGTTATCCTTTAGCATGGGGGATTTGAAACTTTCCACCTCGGTCTTAAGTAATGTGAAGTTTGGTTTTGAAAGGTTTTTCATGGTGGTTTCTTTGACCAGGGGTGGGGTGGAATGTGGATATCCAGAGTGATTAGTTTATGGTCAGATCTAACCAGTGAGGGGTTGACCTCTGGTGTGGAACACCGGTCGCCCATGTTGATGATGACCAGGTCCAATATGTTGTCACCTCTGGTGGGAGTGCTGACCAGTTGATCCAGGGCGTTTGAGTTTATAAATTCTAGGAAATGTTGGGCAAGGGAGTTAGTACTTGAGGAGTTCTCCCAGTTAATGTTTGGGTAATTGAAATCACCCAATATCAGGGTGTTTTTTAGGACCTTTATTTTTCCCAGTGTTTCCAGAAATGCAGAATGGGGGTCCTGGGACATGGTGGGTGATCTGTAGCATGCTACAGTTTAAATTGCAGTTCTGCCCGTTGTTAGTTGCACGTGGATGATCTCTGAAGCATCGTGCAGTGCCACTAACCTGGAGGTGTGGGTATCCTTGATGAATATGGATATCCCCCCGCCTTTTGTATTTCGGTCTGGATTTTGTGGCCCAAATGTATGGTATGAGTTGTAGCCTGGTAGTGCTGGGGTGCTCTCTGGAGCCTTAAACCAGGTTTCTGTTACTGCACATATATCTATTTTCTCCATACTGAGGAGTGCCTCGAGTGCATGCATTTTGAGGTTTAGACTTCTGGCACTGAGTAGCATTACCCTCAGTTTTTTGTTACTTGTGTTATTTACGGCGATGGGTTTGTCTTTTGAGCCTTGACTAAAGTAGGGACTATGGGGGTGGCAAGAGCCTTGGCTAGTATTTGAAATCCTAAGGATGACAGGTGCAAGCCGTCTCTAACGAAGCAGAGTGGCTTGCTGAGCATGTCATCCCAGGCTGACAGACACTGGATCTCCTTTGAATGACACCAGAAGCTTAGCCAATTGTTGAAATTGATATTTTTTTCTTTATACTGTGGTATCACTCTTGGTGAGGGCAGGATATTACTCAAGGTCAGGGTCATACCGGCCTGGGCTACGTGATTAGAGAGCTCTTCCATGTCTCTCTTCATGTAGTCCAGGGAGTTACGGCTCAGGTCATTCACACCAACATGGACAATGACAGAGTCGTATTTGTACTTGTTCTGGAGGGACCTGAGTACTTGTGTTATGTGGCGGATCCTGACACCCAACAGGCAGCTAACAGTAACCTTCTCCTTGTTCAGCCTTGTGAGTGGGACGTCAGTGTGCCTGACTATAGAGTCACCTATTACTAGTGTGTTGGGTATGTTATTTTGCCTTAAGGGCTGTGATTGAGTGGCACACTAGTTTTGTGAATTAAGTGTTTCATGGTTTGTGCTGGGGGGGGGGGTGGAGGCTGCTTGGATGTCTCCTTTGGAGGTCTCTGTTGCTTTTGCAGATTTTTATTTAGAGCCTCCGAGTATGATTTTGTGTATTTATGTGTGTTTTTTGCCAGTGCTGGTTTCATAGGTCTACATGAGACTGGTGGGGTGGGAGGGCTGGTTTCATAGGTCTACATGAGACTGGTGTGGGTGGGAGGGCTATATATATATATATATATATATATATATATATATATATATATATATATATATATATAAATATAAAACAGCTACAAACGTATGTAATCTGAGGGTCATGCTGCCCAGAGACCTGGTTAAAGGCAACAGAATGCACCCTTGTACTACCAGCCTATAACTCATTCCCACCTTTTGGCTGCAGAACGTGGACTGAAGCTCCAAAGGTGGTGGTATTTCCATATTCATACAGGATGCACACACCACCAGAGTGGTAGCCCAACATTATGCATCGCAGGTCCTGCATGTGTAGCTAACATTAGGTAAGACAGGGTTTCAGGTTGTAGCCTGCTAGAGGTCCCCAAACATGCTGCAAGACTCACACTCCATGTCCCTAAAAACCCTGAAGAATATTAGTATCCAACCTAACACTCTCATACTGGTTGACTTCAACTATCCCACCATTAAATGGGAAAGCTGCTCATGTACCGATGCACTTGCCCATCACATTGACCTGGTCCTTACTAACATGGACGACTGTTGCTGTACACCAATAGTCAACTCCTCCCTTGTTAGATCTGACCACAAAGTAATCACCTTTGGAAATCCACAGCCCTCCCACCCCCCCCAACCCCCTGCACAGGTAACCACCATGAAAAGCCTTTCCAAAGCTAACTTTGGCTTCCTAAAAGCAGAGGTGGCTAACTTCACGGCAGCCATGCAAATGGAGACTAGTTGCATGACTGCTGCATCAAATAACAATGCACTATGAACATGTACACAAATGCATGGATACCGCCACATCCAACAGACCAAGACTCCAAAAAAAGGAAGCCAATCGGGTGGTCCCCAGCCATAAAGAAACTGTACAACAAAAGGAGGAAACTAAGACGGAATAAGGTGAAGTCCCAAGACTGGAAAAAAACCCTTATCAGCCTCAATTAAAAGTTGAGATCCCTCATCAAATACTATGAAGCTAGCTGTGAAAACAGAATTGGAGCACATACTAAAGACAACCACAAGGCCTCATACAGATATGTAAAGAATCTCTATGGCAATACCAAGATTTGCTCTGAGCTACTGGACAATGGTACCTCCTAGACTGAGCCAAGAAATATTGCCAATATACTTGCTGACATATTGAGTGCAAACTTTACCCCCCCCCCAAAAGGACCAATCACAATACCAGTACACTGCCAGGCACCCAGTATTACTGCTGCACAGGTTAAAACACCAATGTCCAAGGCCAAGATACAGCTTCTATGGGACCTGACAATATCCCTGGCTGTGTTCTACATGATCTACAGAGTGACTTGGCACCTCACCTGTGTCCCCTGTTCAATCACAGCCTCACCTCAGGCTTTGTCCCTACTGAATTGTGCACTGGTACAGTCACTCCCCTCTCCACAAAGAAGGAGCGACTACAGACCCTGGGAACTACTGCCCCAATAGCCTGACAAGTCTGCTATGCAAAGCTATGGAATGCATCATCATGCACCTAATAAACAGGGATATGGGAATTTGCAGACTCAGGATCCCACACAGCTTAGTTTTGTGAAGGGTAGATCATACCTGCTCAATCAACCTGGTCAATTTCTTGGAGTCAGTCACATGAGCTGTGGATGAAAGCAAGATGGCACATACAGCCTACCTTGATCTGGCCAAAGCCTCTGATAACATTCCCCACTCAGGAATCATGCAAAAACTCACTAAGCTAGGCATCAACCCCTATATCACTAGGTGGGTTGCAAACTGGGTCGCAGCTAGAACTCACAGTGTGAAAATAGCTGAGCAGTCATAAGTGGAGTCCCACAGGATTCTGTCCTGGGTCCTCTCATGTTTGGTATCAACTTTTCTGAAGTCCATGCCAACATGAAGGGACTCTGGCTGACAAAGTCTGCAGACAATTGCAAGTTGGGAGCTATTATTAACTACCCAAGTGATGTTGGCATTCTACAGAAAGGCCTCACTGAGACCAGTGACTGGTGTCAGAACCATGGCTTTAAGCTCAATGTCAGAAAATGTGTTGTCACCCCCTTTGGGAAAAACCCTGTTCCCATGAATTACCACATCGACTGTAGTCCCCTGAACAAAGAAGGCGTTATAAGAGATCTGGGTACACAGGTTGACAGCAAGGTCTCTTTTGATCACCACATTGCCACTGTGGTCAAAAAGTCCTTCTATGTGGCACATCTCAGTACTAACACATTAGCATCCAGGAAGGAAGAGGTCATTGTCCCCCTGTACTCTTCTTGCCAGAGTGACACAGTTTGTTTCAGCATACATATTCTGATGGATGTGAGGCAGACCTCCCAACCGTCCCGAATTACTCGGTTTTTACTGAGTTTTGGGGTCTCAACAATGGGGTGCCACGATTCCTGAGTGGCACCCCGTCATTTCCGACTTTTTTTCATATTTTTTAAGTTTTGCGCATTTGGAGCTTACGTCATCACGTGCGCGATGATGTCAGCTCCGTCAGCCTGAGGTGCGCGCGTCTGTTTGAATACTGTGACTGTTGTTTGTGCAGTTATGGATTTCTTATGAGTGCTGTTTACAAGCTTTTTACAACTGCAGAGTGCGGTGCCAGTTTTAATGCCGGTGAGCCATTATGGAGTAAGCCACAGCCATGCCATTATGGAGCTATGAATGTTTTAGTGCTGTTTGGATTTACAAAAAAGTGTAAGGTTCGTCAGCCGGTTTCAAACAGGGCAGATTTTTGTTTTTTTGTAAATATGGGCTGCTCTCCGTGTAGTACACTTCTCGTTACCCCAATTAGTCGGAAATGGGTTTGCATATGGAAAGGAGTTTTTGTTTTAGAAGTAAGCTAATGTGTGTTACTTTAATAGAGGTCGCAGTGTTGGTTGTGCAGCTACACACACACACACACACACACACACACACACACACACACACACACACACACACACACACACACACACACACACACTTAAGATGTCACCCAGCGCTATCATTACTAGTGATGAGTTCACACATTTGTTGATTGTTTACATATGGTGAGGTTTCAAGGCCTACGCATATAAAGTGTATACCGAAGACTGTAAAAGTAGGTTTTTCATAATTAATGAATGTGAAACATGTTTTGTCTGAGACATTATCGCTTAAGAGTCAAGAAATTTATTGGTACCCAGTGTTACAGAAAATACCAATTTTTATATTTAAATATGTCTACATATTTATTTTAGGTATGTTGCTTTGAAAAAAAATGTAAGTGTAATATTGATAACCCTGGAGCTGAAATCTGTGTAAATGGTTTATTGTGTCATGTTTATTCCTCTTGCATTTACTGGTAGTCTGGGTGCCTTTTAATCTGTAGAGTAATTGTAATTCCATGATTGTTGTTTTGTTTGTTGCATAACACATTTGGGTTTAACAACTGAACATTTTGTGGTTATTAGTAGTTACTACCTTATAATGTGTGCAGAGAATGTTTGTTGATGTATAGAGTGTATTTAATGTGTGAATGGTATTTAAGCCAAGTCTTGGCATTCAGTAAAATTCATCCAATGGATTTGTTGTGCTGATCATGAATCTATTCACTTCTGTGTACAGCTTCTGAGTGAAAATGGGCTCATCAACCGGTGGGGTTTTAGAATTTTCATATGTTTTTGTGATGGAGATGTTTATTTGACTGATGTAACTTTGTTAAAAATGTTAAAACTTAATGAATTCATTTTTTTTTCTTTTTCAGTTTCAAACTTTCACATTTATTGCACTTTAATTTCTAATCTCTATAAAATGCACAACTCTTGCACTTGAGACGTGGTATGACCAAAGCCAAATATGAGACTAGTGTACTTCGCTAGTTCACAAATCAAATAAAGCATTGTAGTTTGCAAGTCTCCAAAGGGTGGCCATGGTGGTGCAGCGGTTAGCATTGCCACCCCACAGCAAGAGGTTCTCCGGTTTGATCCTCAGCTGGGGTGCCTTTTGTGTGGAGTCTGCATGTCCTCCCCGTGGTTGCATGGGTTTCCTCTGGGTGCTCTGGTTTCCTCCCACATCCCAAAGACATGCTGTAGGTGGATTGCACACTCCAAATTGGCTGTATGTGTGGGTGCATGAGTGTACCTTCAGTGGAAGGTTGGGCACCAAGCTGGCAACTCGACACCATAAAAACTCCACTGCCAATCATGAGCAGACAGGTGATCTGCTGTGGCGTCCCCTAACCGGGAAAAAGCCAAAAGAAAAAAGTTTGCAAGTCTCCAAGCAACTTTTGTATCAAGCAGGTTTGGAAAGAGAAGCATGTAATAATCTCTGTAATGTCTGACAGTTTTTTTAAGTAGTGTTTTATAATGCAAGTAAATTATTTTCTCTCTAATTTCTTTAGTGTAGTAAAACTGTAGTATATTCAGCATTCAGCTGGGTAAAGGAAGGTGTGCTGTAGAAGATAAATTTTTAATTAAATTATGGTAAATGCTTGGGCAAATGCCTCATCACTTTGCTGGCATCCAGGTATAATTATTTTTCACCTTGAACCTGGTTGACTGTAATGTAATTCCTTAAGGACTTTAATAAGAAGAACAGTTAAGTGAAACAGTAGTTATCCTTTTATATGTAAGGCTTAAAGCATAAAACTTTTGATTTTAATTTCCCCCAAGTCTTTGTCTTAATTGCGTTTTGAACATGCATTTTGTTACATGTAGCTGTCCAATGCATTTTGTCTGTTTTGTCTTTTTGTGTATTTTTGTTTGTAAAATATCCATTACATGTTTACTGTTGATGATATTCCTTTTGGGTTGTGAAAGAAAATGGTATTTATGGTTATTATACACATGTAGTACAAAGCAAGTAAGTAAACAGTTGGTGAACTTTACTGGTATCTCATTTGAGTAACCATTCAAAATGTATACAGTAGCATCATGACATTTTATTTCCTTCTAGACAATTCTCTGAACTTTATAGTTTTATACAGGTAGTCCTTCCAGTTCTGGGGGCTCATTTATGAATGATCAGTTAAAATGTGTATCGAAGCATTCTGATGCTTTATTTTCTTCTTGGCGATCCTCTGAACAGTGTTACAGTCTTACACAGGTTTGCAGAAAATGTAAACCTAAAAACACAAATAGTTTCTGTCAGGTGAAGGGAGTTGGGAGGTTGGCATAATGGTTAAAGTGTTTACCTTAAAAACACAAAGTGCAGGTTTTGATTCTCGCATGAGATAATTGACTAGGCTTAAAATGGCCCAGAACTAAATCATGAACCTGAACTATGAATTCACTAAATAATGATAGGCATTTGAATTTCAGACTTCATATTTTTCAGAAAATAAATGCGAACACAAAACCTTTTATTCTAGCAATTTTCTAAGTTGATAAGATCAGTTAAGTATTTGAAATTTGTCCCTATTTTGGGGCTGCATTCCCCCCATTATTGGCTTCATCCAGTTTTTTTGTGCTAAGAGGTTGAGAGCTATGGTGAGAAGTGAGAACTGAATTCACTAAATGATAGCCATTTAAATTTCAGTCTGTCTTTCAACAAGCTGATGATTTGGCATAGGGGTATGTTGTTCTGACTGTAGTGCACAGGGTCCTGGGTACAAGCCTTGGCAATGAAATGCATGATGGTAACATGTTTTATTCTAGCAACTTTCCAAAATTATACAAGCAACGATTAACATGTGTCTCTGTTTTTTTCCCTTTTGCCCCCCCCCCAAAAGAATGAAATTGAAAATAAGTGCAAGAAGCTGTGCAAGATGCCTATGGCTTACACTACTGTCTTTCTAATTATATATTTACACTTTTATGATGGAAATGTTCTTAATTGGGCAGTTTTGTCATTATTGGTTCATGCATTTTGTTTCATTGCCTACTGGAGAAATGTTTAAACTATAAATTTAAAATGCGCTCTAACTTAAGTCTAACAAGTGTGCTGTATTATACAAGGAATATAATTTAATAACGTCAGGAAGGTGTTTCAAAGAACGCATGTATGCTTCTTGTTTTGTGTGCAAGGGGTCTATGATTTGAAAACAGTCCAAAGGTAATCTTTATCCACCACTGGCAAAATGCATTTTCCTTGGATGTGGTGTGGGTTTCAATGCTGTTTCAATGAATGTGAGTTTCAAGGGCAGAGTAGTTTTAATTCTAAGTCTGTTTTCATTGTGAGACGGTATTATTTTGTTTAGCAGATGTCTATTAGTGTTTGTGCATTATGCTATAAAATGTAAAAATAAAATCCAAATAATCATTGTAGAAGAAAGCAGTATGCATATTAGTGTTTATGGTAAATGGGGTGAGGGAAATTGGACCCCAAGATTCTCACTACACCTTCCTAAACATACTGGAAAATATTAAGATACAACCAAACACCCTAATACTGGGTGATTTCACCTACCCTACCATTAATTGGGAAAACTACTCAGGTACCAACTCCTTTTCCTAACGGTTCTTGGAATTCATAAATTCCAATGCCCTGGATCAACTAATCCATTATCCCACCAGGGGCTCCAATATCCTAGACCTGGTCATTACCAACATGGGAAACAGATGCTCCACACCAGTAAATACCCCCTCATTGGTCAGGTCTGACCATAAGCAAATCACCCTTGACATCCACATCTCACCTCCACCCCCCAGTAAGGAAACCTCCTTAAAAAAACTTCTCCAAAGCCAACTTCATGCTACTGAAGTCAGAAGTGACAAACTTCACAACACCCACACAGACGGGATCTGGAAGTTCGACTGCAGAATTCTACACTAAGGCACTGTACGAGCACATCCACTCATGCATGAATCGTGCCATCCCAAATAGAACCAAGATGCTCTTCTACAAAAAAAGGAAGCCAATCTGGTGGTCCCCTGCTATAAACAAACTATACAACAAAAGGAAGAAACTGTTGCAGAAAAGAGGAAAATCCCAGGATGCAAAAAAATCCCTCACCAGCCTCAGTAAGAAGCTGAGATCCCTCATAAAATCCTCAAAAGCTAGTTACGAAAATAAAATTGCCAAAGATTCCAAAGACAACCACAAGGCATTCTATAGTTATGTCAAGAATCTAAATGGCAATGCTCAGATCTGCTCTGAGCTACAACAGAATGGCATTAAATATACTGATCCCAAGGATATTGCCAATATCCTGGCAGATCGATTTAGTGCCAACTTCACCTCCCTCTCACCCCCTAAAGGGCCCATCTCAATACCAAAAGATTGCCAAATTCCGATAATCACAGCCACACAGGTAGAAACAGCACTCTCCAAAGCTAAGAATACAGCATCCATGGGACCAGATGACATCCCAGGCTGTGTACTACATGAACTACAAAATGAACTGGCACCCCACCTAAGTGTCATGTTTAATCATAGCCTCACCTCAGGCTTCGTGCCCAATGAGTGGCGCACAGCTACAGTTATCCCGCTCCACATGGGAGGATCCACCTTGGATCCCAGGAACTACCGTCCCATCAGTCTGAAAAGCCTGATCTGCAAGGGCATGGAACGCATTATCATGGAACTTATAAACAAAGACATTGGCAACCTTCAAACACTGGACCCCACCCAGTTTGGGTTTGTGAAGGGCCAATCTTGTCTCCTGAATCTGACTGACTTCTTCGAATCGGTCTCCAGAGCTGTGGATGAGGGTAAGGCGGTCCACACAGCCTATCTGGACCTTGCCAAGGCCTTCAACACCATCCCCCACTCTGGAATCATAGATAAACTTACTAAGCTGGGCATAAATCCCTATGTCACTCGATGGGTTGCCAAGTGGCTTACTGACAGAACCCAGACTGTAAAAGTATCCGACTCCAAATCCAGCTCCAGACAAGTGACAAGTGGAGTACCTCAGGGTTCAGTCCTGGGACCACTCTTGTTTGGCATCTACTTCTCTGAAGTACAGGCCAACACTAAGGGACTCTGGCTAACAAAGTTTGCAGATGACTGCAAACCAAACTGGGAGCCATTATTGAATCCCCAAATGATGTGGATATTCTACAAAAGGGCCTTACAGAAACAGATGCCTGGTGCCAGAGCCATGGGCTCAAGCTTAATGCCAAGAAATGTAGAGTTATCCCCTTTGGAAAAAAACATGTACCCATGAACTACCACATAGGTGGCAGGACACTAAACATTGAAAGTGTGATGAGAGACCTAGGGACACAAGTGGACAGTGGTCTCACTTTCGATAACCACATCGCCACAACAGTCAGGAAATCCTTCTATGTGGCACACCTCATCACTAAGGGCTTTTCATCCAGAAAAAAGGAGGTCATTGTCCCACTGTACTCATCCCTCATTAGACCCATTATAGAGTATAATGCCCCATTTGGCATGTACCTCATAAGACATCTGCAACAGCTGGAAAGGCCACAGAAATACATCACTAAAAGAATTACAGGCCTAAAGCAGATGCCATATGCTGACCGTCTAAATAAACTCCAGCTATACTCTGTGGCATATCGTCTACTCAGAGGCGATCTCTGCTTAACATACAAGGCCATGTCAAACCCTGAGCTGCTGGACATGCTCCACTTAAAGAAACCCCAATCCCTCAGAGCCACACGCTCCAGGGATCTAAACCTTATCATCACAATGAACAAAACATGCTGGAGGGATAGGTTCCTGACCCAGAGACTCCCCATGCTCTGGAATAGACTGCCCATACATGTCAAGCAGAGCGCCTCATTAGCCCTCTTCAAAAGGAACCTTGATGATTGCATGGGAGATAGGAAATTCACCCCCCGGGGATCATGTCAGTCGCCCTGCTAGACAGGGGCCCAGAGAAGTAAATATTGTGGGAAAAAATTTCCAGGGAATTTTTATGGCTAGGCTTGTATAGTACCAACCTATAAACCTATGAACCTATGAATGGCTGCAGGGGACGCTAGTGCCATATTTTGGTTGTCTATTCTTCAGTTTGCGTTTGAAAGTTGGTATCCCACAACTCCAAAGGAGTGGGCGGGGTTGCATAATTATGTATTCAAATTTTATGTTAATCAGCGTACAGATTTGTACCTATTTTTCATGGGCCTTGTCCAGATTTTTGATGTTTCCAGGTTGAGAGGTATGATGTAAGGTAGGTAAATGAAATGTATGTCCTCATTTTCTGACAACAATCATATCATCACAGTGATTTACCAGAGAAATGAGAATAATCTGTAAAACAGACCAGAAATATGAACAATAAACCTGGACATCCTGAAACTATCCAGCCAGTTGAGAGGTATGCTCAGAACCCCTTACTGCAATGAATCTGGACCAAGGTTGACAATGTGGAGAGTGGAAGCCATATGTATCTGAAGTACTGGTGTAGGCAGATAAGCTAACACAGTTGCTGTAGTAACACCCTCCTGTGTGCGCTAACATATATTCAGTGAAATATCACAAGTAATTGAAATAGGAAATCTATGTGTAATTACACATGTATTTGCAAATATATCAGGCACTACAAGGATGTAACAGCACTGACAAACAGACACTAGTGTGAAAGTGCATATCCACAACCAATATCACTACAGTCACAGTCACATACCGGTAAGTCAGGTGAACAGTTGAGTATACGGACTGTGTGAAGAAATACATCATTGTTTGCCACTCACACACTAGCCCTATATATAAAGTCTCAATTCTCAGTGTAGTCTGAATCCTGACCTTGATACAGGACATGTCTCAGTCTGCCCCTACAAACACATACAGCCAATAGAGCAGCAAAAACTGGAGCAGCATGCACAGTCAGATAAAGAAGGAGCCATAGTACTTATATCCATCCCCCCTCCATACACAGCTCAGATAACATGTACACATGACATGACATGTATACACAATCCTGACAGTCTGTTAACAATGGACAGACATACACAGGCCTCTCACATGTACAGTTCACCTCAGAATGTACAGGCTCAGGACTCATATCTATGGCTTCTTCCCTGACATGTCTGTGGGTCTACATCAATGGGATGGTAGCAGGAATGAAGGCAAGATATAATGACACTAAGTATGTCTGAGCCTCACTGACATCTGGACAAAGCCTGACATCATTTGGGGACAGAGCCATAAACACAGGTGTAGACTGGACATATTGTTGTCATACATTGGGACAGTTGTAGATGTTACTGGGTTTGTTGCAACATATCCTTTATGAGGAATATGAGGTCAGTAATACCAATAGATGTGAGTATTTACTGACTGCATTCCTCAGAGTCCACGACTGATTTACCAAGGACACCAACTGTCTGGGGAACAGACAAAACATAACAGGCAAACATGTGACCAGTCTGTGGACAGCGTGCCAGTGGAGAGGTATGTCAGAGACATATCACTGTCAGTCGTGAAGTCACTCACTAAATGCATGCCCACACAAACCCTGTCAATCTATCAATCCAACATGTGTATAACAGCACTGATGACATAGAATCTGTTCACAATTCTGGGGATATGTCCCCCATATTGTTGGGCTGTCTCCACATGTCCTGTCCTGTGACATATTGCCACCTACTGTATGTGAATCTGTAGCCCAACACCTCTGTAATGTCCCTCACACAGGCAAGGAAAAGGGGCAAGGCCCACATTAAGGAATGCCCCATATGTCTGAACTAGCAGCAGTGTCCAGGCCCATAGCACAATACTATGTGAGCATCTACATAGTTGTATGGCCTTAGCAATACCTGACATCTGCACATCTGTACAGAGGACAGACAGAAAGTAGACAGCCAACAGGTTATGCATTAGGACGTAAGTTTTGAAGGACAGAAATATGAAACTGAAAGGTATGCCATTACTACATGACAGCAGTCCTCAATTACATGTTCAAAAACATAGTAGTCTACAGTTAATATCATAATATCATATCAATATCCAACAGGAGATACATA
The DNA here is from genome assembly GCF_019279795.1 of Protopterus annectens. Lineage (NCBI taxonomy): Eukaryota > Metazoa > Chordata > Ceratodontiformes > Protopteridae > Protopterus > Protopterus annectens. The sequence goes on from NC_056736.1 coordinate 639,596,919, forward strand.
AAAGCA